>NW_017308041.1:293372-298760 GCF_000935625.1 Nanorana parkeri
AAGGGGCGTGCCCATTTGCCAACCCCCCCCCCCCCCCCCATTATTGGCCATACTATGCTACCTGACCACAGTTCACAGGCCAAGCAACATATTATGGGGGTTCCTGTTTGGAGCTCAGGCGAATATGCTCATAAGTTCACCTGTAAGGCAAACTGCAGGCAGGGAAAGTTTGTGTAAATCCTGCATGGCCACGAACGCAAACCCCATCCCTAGCTTTTCCTCCTCAGTGCTCAGAAATAATGTGTTTCATTTTCTTGAGGAAGGGGGGCCCAACTTATGATCTTGCCCACAGGCCGACAGCATTCAGAAAACACTCCTGTGTGACCCTAGTTAATGCACATGCATAAAAAATTGTATTTTTGTCCTCACTGTACATACTGTAGCATATTTGATTTGTTTAAGGTTTTGGAATACTGAATTATGACATCACTATCTGCAAAAGAAAAAAGTGGTTTATATTGATGCATGTCACTTTCTGCCAATACCCTCTATAAGGATGCATTGGTATACTGTATGTATGACATTTTAGTAGATACGTGTTTTCCCTGAATAATGTACATTTATTTGTTATTGGTTAATTGTTGTAGCATAGTTAATTTAAGCCATATATTCTGCTAGCACAAAAAAATGTGTTTTGGTCAGTTTAAATAGGCTACTGCTCACATATCATAACAGATATATGGTGAAGTACAAAAAGGATGCTGCCAAGCTCTGTCATTAACAAGAATGTAATGCTGATCCTTTTCAGAATAGAGTGCTTATGTTGGAAAAACATGTGTTTTATATCCCAAGCATTGTGGGTGGGCTAGGGTGGTAGAAAGAGCTGATTATAATTTGATAGCTTCATTTAGGAAAGATGTCAAGAAATTCCGTGACAAGCATAAACTGTTCCCTTTTTTAGCTTACAATCCACTGGATTCTTTCTATTTAGTGAGATGAAGTCTTATTTGTGTTCCTCAGTATTCCTCAGTTGCTAAAATTAAAGCAGTTAGTCATTTTTATTTGTCTCTTTCAACTTTAACACAGAGTTTTGTAACAGTTAAACTTTAATTGTTTGGGGTGAATTTAATTTGTCTATTGGTCATATGTTTTTAAAGTGCAACTGGCTGGTTCAGAAGAAGATTACAAAACATTAGTATGCAATATTTCCTGATTTTAATGATAAAATAAAAGTGTTTTTGAACGCTATTTTTTAAAATCCGGACTAAAATAAATAAGGAAGATATTAAAGATCCACTATACATCCCTTTAACTTTCCCAGCTTAAATGCTGCTGTAAAATGACAGCAGGCCAATATCAGGGCAGATTCAGGTACTAATGCTATTTGTATGTATTTTTAAAGGGATACATAACATCATAAAACTGTGTTTTCAAATCTGCAGAAGTTGATTTTTAATATTGTATTTATTTATTGAATTTTTTTTAAACATATGTTAGTAAAATTGTTACCATTATCTAGATAAGAAAGACAGAAAAAAGAAAATACAGTCTATATAGAAAAAGCATACAAGAGAAACAGAACAAAAACCACAACAAACATACAATCAAATGAAAGTTATGCCGGTTACCCCCAAGGCTCATACAAATACTTGCAAATCAATCAGCAACATTTAAGACCCCCAAACCATTCGAGAGTTTTGATTTTAAGAACCATATATAAAAGGTTGCATAATTTGTGAGATCTCTGATGTTGTAAAGATTTAGCAAATAAAAGCTTTCCACCTACGAAAGATTTGGTAGTGGTATCTCTCTGGAGTTCTGCATCCAATCTCTCTCGATTAAATAGCCCCACAAGTTCTTTCCAGACATCCTTCTCCGTTGGGGGGTAGGTGCATTCCAGGAGCGCATAATGCATGGTTGGGCAGCAAGTAAACATATATGCAGCTATTCCGTGTCCCTACACTGATGTCGAGCCATAATAGCATGAGGCGATGGTAAGGCAGCGAAAAGATATAACAAGGGCTCTAAAGGAGGAGTCAAGGAGAGAACGCTGTTGACATAAGAAGAAATCTTCTGCCAGAATCATTTGATTACCAAGCATGTTCATAAACAATGTGTTAATGAGGGACGTGCAAGTCCACATTTTGGACATTTAGAAATGAATGGATGTTAAGAGGATCCCGTAGGTAGGAAATATGGCACATATGCCCTATGTAAGAGTTTGAATTGGGTCTCCCTCCAGGATTAATTAATCATAATTTCTCTAATTTTATTGTAGCTCTTAGACCCTGTAGAAGATTGTCAACGAGATTCTGGTCAGGAAAGTCCTTTGCCCATTCTTTTACATTGGATTTGTTTAGCCGTTTAAGGTAAAGAGTTTGAAGATGAAGGTAGATTTAGGAGATGGTATATTTGTTAGTTCATATCAGAGTGTCCAGAAAAGTTGGAGTGAAAAACTTTTTGGGATCCTTAGATATTGATTGCCATGTTTTAGTGGCTTGCAAATAATGTAAGAAGTGAGAGCCCGGTATATGAAAGTCTCTGACTAAGTCTTGAGCAGGTTTAAAGGAATCCCTATTAAATGACTGTTTCCAAATGTGCAAACCTTTCCCTGCCATTACTTCTAAACAGCATAGTCTCCCCTCTAAGGGAACATTGGATTCCGTTGAAATGGACAGTAAGGGGATATATATGGAGAGAGTTGCAGCCTTCTACAGACATCCCTCCAAGCTAAAATGGTATCTCTGATCAGTAGGCTATGTTCAATTCACAAGGAAGAACAGAGAACTTACAATGTATTATAGCTTTAAGGTTCCAGGAAGATACCAGAGCAGCTTCTAAAGTAGTGCTTAAGTACTGTCTTGTATTGAAAAGGGAATGCACTGTAGAGACAAAGCTATAATTTTGTCACTTTATAGATCACTAGTTCGGCCTCAATTGGAGTATGCGATCCAGTTTTGGTTACCAATCCACAGAAAGGATGTCCTTGAGCTGGACAGAGTCCAGAGAAGGGCAACAAAACTAATTAAGGGGGTGGAGGACCAAAGCTATGAGACAAGGCTACTAAATTTAAACATGTTCACGCTGGAAGTGAGGCGATTAGGAGGGGACATGATTTTGATGTACAAGATGTTCAGTGGTGATGGCAACATCAGCAATAAACTTTTTACAGTAAACTCCATAACAAAGACTAGAGGCCACCTCCTAAAATTGGTGGAGAATAGATTTAACCACAAGGGACGTAGGGGCTTGTTTTCAGTTAAAGCAGTTATATTTTGGAACTCTCTTCCACAAGCAGACCATAACATACAGGGGTACAGGTACTCTTAAAAACAAGATCACACGGGGACTCGTATACATGCATACACATGCACAATCACATACATACACGCAAAAGGTTGAACTTGATGGACCTGTGTCTTTATTCAACCTCAAATACTATGTAACTATATAACCTAGAGTTATCTGCTAACCAGTCTAAAGCATGTCTTAAGTCTTAAGTAAGAAAGCAATGTTATATAAATGCACATTAGGGCAATTAGCCCCATCTTAACATCACTGTCTAGTTCCTTTTTCTAGTGGTATGGGTGGGGACAAGGCACTTTGAGTTAGTATTCTGGCCACAGGGGAGGTATATATCTGCTGTAAGAAGGAAGTAATTGTCCCCTGGAACCCAAAGGTGGACATAACCAGAAATAACCATTCCAAATTAACGTAGTCAAATGCTTTTTCTGTGTCTAATGTGATTATGGCATATTCCTTAAAAGGGATCTCCAATGCAGACAAGACGCTCCATAAGTTCATGACTGCTGCCCATCCTGGCTTGGGTAATAATTTAATGTATGCCTCTTTATCTGTGGGAAAATAAGAACTGCCCTCCCACTTGGAGTTATATAAAGTATGTAGGGTGTCTAAAATATCATCCTGTAGGATCGTAAAAAATTCATAAGAAAATCCGTTGGGACCAGGTGCCTTGGCCCCTGCCAAGTCAATATTTCTTGTGGGAAATAGCTATATTAAGGGCAGACAATTGATCAGGAATAAGACCCGGTAAAGGTATCCACTGTAGAAATGTTTCTGCCATAATTTTATCCAATTCCTCTGCCCCGTAAAGGGAACTGTAATATCCTTCCAAATTTTTGCTGATCTCCACCGGTATGGAGACCATCGTATTGGAGGATAAATATAAAAAATCCAATTTAAAAAAGTGTACATAAATAAAATATAACATTATACTATAAAGTGTCCTTTTTCAAATACACCAAATTAGCATATTAAATTGCTTCCCAATAGCGCAAAAAACAGTCCAAATTGCTTCTTATAACCACACACATGCGTTCTGGTGTGAGACGTTCCAGAATCTGTTTGCAAAGAAACTCTGGGCTTTTGTGTTCACAGATATGTCCTCTCCTCCCATAGCCATTAGTACCAAAGGAAATAAAGAAAATATTGCATTTATTGTTGATTTTAATAGCGCAGTGTGATCGGGGATTTTTCCGATAGGTGCAGTGCATTCATACATCACTACACCTGCTGCTTTATTAGGGTAATTTATAAGAGTTTTTGAGTGGGTAGTAGGGAATTAGGAGTGCAGATATATTGAGAAAGCATCTCATTGGAGGAATCCCTTAAGGAAAGTATATGTGTAGGAATAAACCTTCCTTTCACCAATCCTGCAAGAAGTTTTTCTGCCTTGTTCCCAAAGTTGTGGAAGGCGAGATCAGTATAAGACATCTTCAGCTTTTCATATCTGTCCGCCCACAGATCAAAGTTTCACATAGCGTCTTCCCAAGTTTGCACAAAGTTGTCTTTGTGCTAAGCTCAATGAATCACTTGCATTTTTGTAAGCCAATAGGGCTTTCTTCCTGTAGGCAGACACATATGATATAATCTTGCGCCTCCCAAAAAAGAATAGGGGTAGTTAAGTGTTTGTTATTATATTCCACATATTCCCTCGAATCGAAACTGATTGAAGAAAGTGACAAAAATCTTAATTGGAAGCCATGAAGGAAGGGAATTATATTATTACTAATTTTAGAGGCCACTGGATAGAAACTGATGGCGCATGGTCAGAAATATCTATATGATGGATTTTTGAGGTCTCCACCATTGGCAGCAATGCACTAGAACAGAGGAAGTAATCAAACCTCGCCAAAAAACACTCATGAACATTATGTCGTTACTTGAGCATGTTTCTTTTAAGGGGAGACAACAGAGACCCTTTTTTTTACTATATAATAAAAAAAAGTACCATAAATGTAGAAAAAAACAAAAAAGTTTCCCTACGTTATGTTATAAAACATTTATTCTTACCCGTATTTTTAGTAAAACATAAAAGTTGGGGTCACGTCGGGTAAATAGACACCAAACATGTCAAGCCTTAAAATTGCATGCGTCCGCAAAATCGAAAAAAACGCCCATAGGCGACGATTAAAACACTTTTACTGT
>NW_017308042.1:0-10706 GCF_000935625.1 Nanorana parkeri
CGCACAAAGCTCCATCAAGGCCTCAGGGGGATAGCTTTCCGTGTGCCAATTATACGTAGGTTGCTACGCCGTGAGCGGTTCTTGAGGTCATCGACTTTCTCCAGTAAGTAACTTTGGGTTTTTACCACCTCCCGTATATTCGTGTGGGCTCTAGCCAGCTCGTCCTCCAACAGTGTGATGCGGGATTCGGCTTCCGCGAGGCGTTGTGATTGCGCGATGATATCGTGGCGCAGTGCCTGAATCCCTTTTAGGACGGCGCTATCCACTGCCTCTTGTATAGTAGGCCGGAGGAGTCTGGCCACCGCCGCTGGGATGGAGGAAGGATCCGCGGCGTTATCCTCCTCTGAGCCGGATCCCGCCATGGACGAAGGAGATTTGGAGGCCTGTGAAGGCCCGATGGCGCCTTTCTCACTCCTCCGGTGACCTGAACGTGAGCGATCACCCGTTCGGGCAACAAATTTATCCATCTGGAGCTAAGTTTAGTGCGGTTCAGTAGAGTAGCCTGGTCGTAGGTGTCGGGGAGCAATAAATAGATTTTATAGGCGCGTGGTGGTCCCGAGTAGCCGGAGCACGTTACATGTGCAGCCGCTGTGGTGGGCGCCGGAACCGGAAGTCCCATAGATCCAGAAGACAATGGTGCCTTCGGTGGAGGATTGGAGCAGGCTGGTCTCGGATATCCAGATTTCGGAGGAATGGCTGGCTACATGTAACGATAAGTACGCAAAACATTATTCTGTTTGGGCTACTTGGCTTCACTATAACCAAGACTCGACTACTACCAAACGGCAATAGCATGCAGAGAAGTGAACCTGATCTGCCTACCAATGTCATATTTCCTATAGCACTTGGCAGGAAGTAAAGTGATTAAGTACATTAAGTTAAAGTCAGTTAGTGGTACCCTAAGGCTGACCACTGTTGGTCACATGCAGGATCTGTAGGTTTTTGTTTTTTTTTACCTTGCACCCTTGATCCCCTCCCCTCCCTCCCAGGTTCCTTCCCTAGTTCCCCCTGATAGGGTAATTGAATTCATTGATCACGGCCACCTGGAAAAACCTTGTTGAACATGTATAAGTTGGGCCAGATGGCACTCAGCTAACTGATTAATCCGTCCTGTACTGTCTCTGATTGTTTGACCCTAATATCCTTGTTTTTCCTGTTTTCTCTGTCATAAATGTATGAAAACTCAGAAATAAAGATTACATTAAAAAAAAAATAATATCATCTGCAAAAAGTGCCATTTTAAAACTTCTTCCCCAAATCGAGACCCCCAAAACATCAAGTGAGTCTCTAATATGAATTGCTAAAGGTTCTATACATAAGATAAATAAAAGCGGGGATAAAGAGCAACCCTGTCTGGAGCCATTTCTGATCTCAAACGGTGAAAAGTAGCATTAGCCAACTTAATCGCAGCTGATGGAGAGGAGTATAGGTTGCGAATAGCGGTTGCAAAGGGGGCCAGAGATGCCTACGTGAGATAAAGTGGCATGTATGAAAGGCCAGCTCAACCTATCAAAGGCCTTCTCCGCATCCAAACTGAGGATAAGGGATTCTTCTCTAGTACGATTGATTACATCTATCAAATCAATAACCCTACGTGTGTTATCACCAGCTTGTCTAGTTAGGAGGAAACCAACTTGATCTTCATGGATCAACCCAGGACGAAATTTGGACAGTTTGCCAGAAGTTTGGTGAAAATTTTGAAATCGGAGTTAAGAAGCGCAATGGGGCGATAATTAGTGCAGAGTTTAACGTCTTTATCGGGTTTAGGGTATAGGATCCTCGCCGAGAAAGACATTGTATAATTTTGTTAAATGGGGGGGTAAGTATATCTTGGAATGTTTTATAATAGAGATATGTGAAGCCATTAGGAAGTGAACAGATCACAGATTGAATTTCCTCCGCTGAAGTAGAGGCATTTAGATCAGAAAGCTCAGTTTGTGAAATAGTGGGCATAGCACACGAGTGAAGAAAGTCTGCCACACGGGGTTCCAAGGTCCCAGCAATATTTCGGAAAGCAGGGCCTTCTAAATAATAAAGGTGCTCGTAAAACTCACGAAAAATCGTGGCAATACGGTCCTGGTGCTAGTGTAAAACTCTCCTAGAGTCCCGTATGGCGGAGATCCGACGGCTCTGCATTTCAAGTGTCAATTTATGCGCCAAAATAGTGTGGGCTTTGTTGCCTTTTTCATAATACTGTTGCCTAAGATACAGCATGGAAGCCTCAGTTTTATGTATTAAAAGATGTCGTAGGGACGCTCTCAAATGGACCAAAGCACAAAGAATAAGTTTGGCGGGCTTAAGATCGAGGCGACCCGCCAGATCCAAGATCTCCTGACGAAGTTGGTAAACTTTCAGAGCACAATCTCTTTTAATCCTTGAAGCTAAAGAGATGCATTGACCTCATATGGTGGATTTATGCGCCTCCCACAGAGTCGACTGGAGAGGGACCGACCCTTCATTAATATCAAAATATTGGCGAATAGCAGTCGCCAAAGTCAATCTAGAGGAAGTTTCCTTAAGGAGTCCATCGTTTAGTCTCCAATTACATTGCTTGGCCCAGGTCGGGTCAATTTGAAAAGTCAGCTCTATGGGAGTGTGATCTGACCACAAAATGGTACCTATAGGAGGCATCTACCATGCTTCTTAGGGTAGGGTTGTATATGAAAAAGTAGTCTAATCTCGTGCGGGTGCCATGTACAGGGGAGTAAAAAGAAGAAAAAAAATCTGAGGGATGAGAGACCCGCCAAGAATCTAGGAAAGATTATTGACATAGTACGTGACGGAAGCGCTTTGAAAGGGACTGGGTGGACCTCAGGACTTGTTTACCTGGGAGAGTCAAATTATCAAATGCCATAGAGTATGGAAGGTTAAAATCCCCACCTACAATGTAGTAGGTGTGCGTCCATTTCACAATTTTTGCAAATACTTTGCGAAGAAAATGTAATTGATTGACATTGGGCGCATAAATATTACCATTCCAGGTCCCATTCAATAGCACATATCGATCATGTGTGTCAAGAATAACCTTGGCTGGAAGGAAGGGACAAGAGTCTCTAAGTAGTATGGCAACGCCAGCTTTCTTATGAGCAGAAGAGGCCGCATAGGCTCTCAGGTAATGTGAGGAGAGAAACAAACACATACATAAAATGTATTGCTTGTAGTAAGATGATGTCAGCGTTAGAGGATTTAAACTCCATATATGCCAGATTATGTTTCGTTTGTGAATTGAGCCCCTTCACATTGAGGGAAATCAACTTGTACGTAGCCATAACGAGGGAGTGTTAGTGTAGGCCAAAAATGGTGGTAAACTTGTGAAGGCATGGGGGGAGTGATGGGAGCATGGGACTGACCTGTCGATTAGATCAAGGACTGTAGGACCGGGGGTTTCGGATCCAGGAGAGACCAATCTTCAGACAAGAAAAGAAAAGAGAGAGGAGAGAGAAGGAGGTAGAAATGCAAGCAAATCTGTAAAATATCACAAACGTTAATAGAAAAATGCCATATAAACAACATGTCAAAATATGCATATAATGAGATAAATCGAGCATACAAACATATGATAAACACAACATAGCAGTGTGGACCTAAGGTATCTCCAAAATCTGCAAGGATTAATCTAAGTACCAATAATGCCTTTGGAGAGTGACAGCCTAAAGAGGGGTAGCCCACGGATGGTTACACGGACGCCGTGTACACAGACCCGCTTCAATGAAAAAGTAAAGTGAGCAGTGCAACTACTCAGTGACACGTCGTAGAAACACTTGAAATAAATGACATTGTGAAATACTATAAACACTCAGCAATTTCCATGGGGGGCGGAAGCAGAGGCAGGAACCCGAGGTCTCTGCATAGGGGTATCCATCCTCACGGATTTCTTCCTTGGAGTAACTTTTTGCCAATGGGGTGGCTCCGGGCCCAGCTAAGGCAAGGGATCCCATCCTGACAAGGTTGGACACGTGATACGGAGCTCAGAGCAAAAAGACGGCAAGTCTTCTGGAACGCAGAGGGTGGCGCTTTTACCATCTCTCCGGTCAGTAAGGCTGAAGGGAAAGCCCCAGCGATATTGAATATTATTATCACGCACAAGAGTGAATAGAGGTTGCAGGCTCCGTCGGTGCTGTTACGTCGACCAAGACAAATCCGGGTAAAGTTGAATCGGAGCACCATCCCATTCCAGAGAGCGTAGATTACGTGCTTTATGGAGAATTTCTTCCTTAACGGAAAAATAGGATTTTTGTACTCACCGTAAAATCCTTTTCTCTCCGTTCATTGAAGGACACAGGGCAACAGATCGTAGATCCTGAATGGTAGGGTATATCGCCACCTGCAGGAGTAGGACGCTAGGCACATAACAAAAAGACAAGACAGCCTAGGGGCGGCCCCTGCTGGTGGCCCAACCCCTCACTTGCTGACAAGTCTCCAGTAAGTAACAAGCAGTTAGGAGTGCACACCCCATAAAAGAGGGCGGGGCCTGTGTCCTTCAATGAACGGAGAGAAAAGGATTTTACGGTGAGTACAAAAATCCTATTTTCTCTCCCGTTCATTGAAGGACACAGGGCAACAGATCGTAGATCCTGAATGGTAGGGACGTCACCAAGCAGTAACACACTGAGGGATGGGCAACAACAAACAAAAACACCCAAAAGACCCCTCAAAGCGCCACCTGCAACACCTTGCGCCCCAAACCAGCTTCCGCCGATGCCAAAACATCCACCTTGTAAAATTTAACAAAGGTGTGAACAGAAGACCAAGTAACGGCCTTACAAACCTGAGAAACAGAGGCCCCATGGCGGAAAGCCCAGGACGCCCCAACAGCCCTAGTAGAATGGGCAGTGACAGGAAATGGAGGCTCACGCCCCTTAATGGCGTACGCCTGAGTCACAACAGTACGAATCCACCTAGAGATGGTAGCCGCCGACGTGGCCCGACCCTTACGAGGACCCTCCGTAAGCACGAACAGGGAGTCGGTCTCGCGGAAAGAAGCCGTAGTGTCCAAATAAACACGAAGAGCGCGAACCACATCCAAACAGTGGAGCGCACGCTCCTTCCTATGGACCGGCTTCGGACACAGGGAAGGTAAGACAATGTCCTCATTCAGGTGGAATGCCGACACAACCTTCGGCAGGAACGCCGGCCGAGGACGGAGAACCGGCTTGTCCCGATGCAAAACCAGCAACGGAGACTTGCAAGACAAAGCCGCCAACTCCGACACCCGCCGAACAGAAGTGATGGCCACCAAAAAGGCCACCTTCTGTGACAAAGATATAAGTGGAATCTCCCGAAGAGGTTCAAACGGGGAACCCTGCAACACAGGAAGCACGAGATTCAAATCCCATGGAGCCAAAGGCGCGCGTACAGGGGGAGCAATGCGTGTCACCCCCTGAACAAAAGTGCGAAAAACCGTCTCACGTTCCTGAACCAGGAGCGTAGACGCGGCCTCATTCTCACTGGCAGAATCCGGGTGTGAGGAATCACCTGGATCAGGATGAGGCGATGGCGTGGGCAGCTCCCCCCCCTCCTCCTCGGATTCCCCCGACAAGGCAGGGGACGGCAAAGTTAGGGCCCGCTTCTTAGATGGGCGCAGAGTCAAGGCACGCTCCATGCGCGTCACAAACCCATCCATGACAGAGGAAAAGGCTTCCAGGGACAACGCGGTACCCGCGGTACCACCCACCCCCCCAGTAGCACCAGAGGGGCGCATGGGCGACAAGCAAAGCACCGCAGGCGTACAGGCTGCACAAAGAGGGGATCTAGAGGGGTCCGCAGAGCGCAGCCCACAACCCTCACAAGGCAATGCAGGAGTGTCATCCCTGCGATCCATTGCCCCCGCAGCAAAAACACCCCACAGACCAGAGACCACCAGACAAGGGAAAGAGGGACCCCCAGCAACTCACAACCCCCAGCGTTTGTCTTGGCCCAGACGTCCGACCCAGCAAGTGGAGGAGCAGAATTCTGCAAATCCCATCTCTGGGGTTTGAAGTACATTTCCTAGGACGCAATGCTCTGTGGGCTCTGTCCAGCTCAATTTTGTGTGTAGAAGGATGGCCCAGAATGTTATTGAAATCGTCTGCAAGGTGGCGTGGAGATCCTTGGGGCCAGTGGCTTCAGGGAGGCCCTTGATGCGAAGGTTGTTGCGCCTACTTGCAAGTCACGGATCATCGAGGGCCTGGTCAACATAGATGGAGTTAAGCTTGTATACCTAGTTTGGTAGATTGTACTTCCTCATCTAAACCCTCAACACGGTGAGTAAGGTGGGAGAAATCATTACAAAGAATCTTTATCTCTGATTTGCAGGTCTCCCTAACTTCCTTGACAAGAAGACGGAAATCCTGCTTTGTTGGGATGTGCCTGAGACAATCCCTCCAGGAGGCAAAGTTCTCACCCTCAACATCTGAGGAAGACGAAGGGTTTGAGGGGAGTCCCCATAGTAGAGGGAGGCAAAGCATGGCAGAGGCCAGGATTACAGTCAGCTGGCAAGGAATGACACTGGGGCGTGGGCAGATGGGAGAGAGCACACAAATCTTCTGCTGGTGGCTCAGGGGGGCAACTAGGAGTGAGGGTGGTATCAGCATCCCGCGATTTTAGGGGTGTGTTGGGGCCCCTGATTTTCCTTTGGGGAGGCCGCCCAGGACTGTGGAGGAGAGGGACGGTCTGCAGCTCGGCCCGCACGAGTGTCAGGGGAACCAGGTTTCAGCAGGAACAGAACCTCATTAGATGTAGGGAGACGTGGGCTCAGTGATGAGCTCGAGGGAGACAAGGCTGGGCACTCCACGGCCGTCTGCCATGCACTGTGTGCAGCATCATGGGGATCTTCTAGAGGCAGAGGAGGAGGCTGGTAGGCTGCAGCATGCAGGAACGTCTGAGTCCTGAGAGCAGGGGGACACATTTCCCAGCAACTTGCCTGCAGTGTCCCGATGACGGTCGGCTGTCGTGCACGCAAGACGAGTCTGGCGGCTCCGCCATCTTGCAATGAGTCTGGAGGTCCATGCGGTCAGAGCCCTCAAAAAAATTTTTGATGGAGGAACCCGACCTGGCTGTGTTCTGCGCTTGGGCAGAAGATTTAGAGGACCTCCGGTTTCTGCTCTTCTTCATTTGGGTCAGTAGTAATGTCGTCAAAAGGATATTATGTGCAGGTCAGGCACGGAGCTAATGCAAAACACGTCTGCCTACTCCGCCATGCAGTCATGCCCCCGAGCAGAAGTTATTTTAAAAGCATTTTATTACTGAAGATTATCCAGGTGTCACAGATCGGCTGCAGAGCTACATAGTTACATAGTTAGTCAGGTTGAAAAAAGACACATGTCCATCAAGTTCAACCTATAGAGATATGAAAAAAAAAAGCCTAACATGAATGCTATGCCCACAATTACCAACTGTTGATCCAAGCTCACTATATGGACCATTTATGTATTTATACATGGTGATCATGTCCCCCCTTAATGGCCTCTTTTCCAGAGAGAACAAATTCAATGAAAAACTTTTTATTAGTTTTGGAAATGAAAAATACAGATATAATTACAGAGCTTCACATTTTCACAGGGTTACAGAGTTGTACACGACAGGGCATCAATTAACATGTTGTTCGGTTCATACATCACATTCTAGAATGTACATCAGCTCGTACGTGTGAACCGCTAGACTGACAGCATAAGTCTCAGAGAGACCATGTTCACAGTAACCACTTAGAAAGTCTGAGAAAATATGCATTGGTCATAACATCCGTATATTACCATTACAGAAACAAAAACAAAAACAAACTCCATAGTGCGAACACGGAACTAAGTGTAGTCTGTCCCCCCTCATGTCCTGGTTATGCAGGTGTTACCATGTGTGTCCCAATAGGTATGTGTGAATGCCTGTGAAATATCCCTCAGTGCCCACTCTCTAGTCTATCCATTAGGCAAACTATAGAGATATGAAAAAAAAAAGCCTAACATGAATGCTATGCCCACAATTACCAACTGTTGATCCAAGCTCACTATATGGACCATTTATGTATTTATACATGGTGATCATGTCCCCCCTTAATGGCCTCTTTTCCAGAGAGAACAAATTCAATGAAAAACTTTTTATTAGTTTTGGAAATGAAAAATACAGATATAATTACAGAGCTTCACATTTTCACAGGGTTACAGAGTTGTACACGACAGGGCATCAATTAACATGTTGTTCGGTTCATACATCACATTCTAGAATGTACATCAGCTCGTACGTGTGAACCGCTAGACTGACAGCATAAGTCTCAGAGAGACCATGTTCACAGTAACCACTTAGAAAGTCTGAGAAAATATGCATTGGTCATAACATCCGTATATTACCATTACAGAAACAAAAACAAAAACAAACTCCATAGTGCGAACACGGAACTAAGTGTAGTCTGTCCCCCCTCATGTCCTGGTTATGCAGGTGTTACCATGTGTGTCCCAATAGGTATGTGTGAATGCCTGTGAAATATCCCTCAGTGCCCACTCTCTAGTCTATCCATTAGGCAACAGTTAGAAAATGCGAACGGAGATAGCATCCTTTCCTTCTCAGACAGAGAGAAAGTGTAGTCCATATAAGATGTCCATCTGGTGTAAAACACGGTTACCCCTCATTTTGGATATTCAAGGCGGCATCCAGACGTTCCAAGTGGAACAGATTGAGTATGTCTGTCTTTAACCTTTTTATTGTAGGAGGTGGTGATAGCCACTCCCGAAGGATGCAATGTCTAGCCACTAACAGAGAGATGCTTACCCATTGTCTGTTCTGGCGACTAAGATTGTTGGAGACATGCAATGAGGGGTCCCAGTAGTTGAACAAAAGTAAAAGGACCTAATTTGGGAGGTCCTGGCCTACCACTAATGCCAAAAACCGAATGACCTTTTCCCAGTAACGGCGAATAAGAGGGCATTCCCATAAACAATGGAACAGGGAGGCTGCCTGCAGTTTGCATTAAGGGCAGTGGTCCAAATAAAGCACATTATGTGTACCTTTATGTCTGATTTGGAAGGCATAATATGCTCTATGCATTATCTTGTATTGGGTTTCCCTCCATTGTTCATTAGACACCAGCCTACATATAGAGCGGTATCCCTGCAGCATTTTCTCAACTACATCCTCTGTTGAAACATCTTTGTCCCATTTAGCAAGGTTGGATTGCAATCAAGGAGGCAGAGCTGCCTGACGCATGTAGGTGTATATCGATGAAATGGAGCAGTTTCCTGTGGAGGCTATTCTATCTAGAGGCGTGTAATTAATCATTTGGGACAAGTTAGGGTTTAGCCTTTTAATGTGTGCAGTGGTCTGCATGAAATGTAGAAATTCTTTCGTCGGAATGCGGTGTAGGTTTTGGAATTCCGAGAAAGTTCGTAATTTTGTGGTGGACCTATTTATAAAGTCGGTGAAGTGTAATATCCCCTTAGCTTCCCATTTAGTGAAGGTGTCATAATGCTCTCCTTGTGGAAATGACGGGTTTCCTCTAAGCTGTAAGTGTTTGGAAAAGTAAGGGTTTAACTTCAATAGCTTGTGTGTTTCCCTCCAAGCAATGATTGTGTCTCTGAGGAGTATGTTTGAGCGGATATGTGGGGGCAGAGCTGAGAAAGGGCAGTGTAGGAGGGATGGGAGTTTCCAAGGATACACCATCTCCGTCTCCAAAAGATAATTGAAATAGTTGGAGGACGAGCGGATCCAATCTATCGAGTGGCGTATGATGCAGCTCAGGTTATAGAACCTAAGGTTTATAGAACCTAAGGTTCGGAAAAGGCATGCCCCCTATAGACTCAATTTTTTAAGGGATTTTCTCGCCTTCTTCCCCTGCCAGATAAACGTTAGGAAAGCGGTATTAATTGCTTTGACATCTTTGTGTTTCAGCAATATAGGGAGCGTTTGTAGTGGGTATAATAGTCTGGCGAAGGGGATCACAACATCCTTTTTGTGAATTGAGTCCCAAAACTGAACAGCATATTCCAGATGAGGTCTTACTAATGCTTTGTACATGGGCAGGATTATGTCTCTATCTCTGGAGTCTATACCCCTTTTAACCCTTTCGCTGCCACCGATGTAAGGCATACGGCGGAACAAAAGTGTTCCCGGCTGGCCAGCTCAGTATGCCTTACGTCGGTGGCATTTACAGTTCTGCTATAAGCTTATGGTCGATTTAGCGACCATAAGCTTATAGCAAAACTGTTCAGCTGATGGCCGCTATTAAAGAAAATACTGGGCACCCCCCCCACCCCCCGCCGGCACCGCTGCTGCCGGCCGCCGGCATCTGGAGAAGGGGAGAAAGAGGGCAACCCTGTCTCGTACCTTTGTTCAAAGGGAAACTCTGAGACATGTAGCCTGGGGTGAGTATTCGGGCACGTGGGGAGGCATATAATGTAGTGATGAAGGACCTGAAATGTCCAGAGAACCCCATCTTCTCCAGAACTCGGCATCTATCGATATCAATGCTATAGGAGAGGCCCGATGATTCTTATCGTGCTCCAGTACAGCCAATACTTTGCGTATATTGGACACTGCCGAGCGGCCCTTAATAAAGCCCACTTGGGCTGGGGATATTAGTTTCAGCATAATCCTGGCAAGCCTGTCCGCTATGATTTTGGATAGCAGTTTGGCGTCCGTATTTATGAGAGAGATCGGGCGGTAAGAGTCTGGGAGAGTAGGGTCCCTGTCTTTCTTAGGAATCACCTTAATATATGCCTCCTGTCCCGTTTGCAAATATGTCC
>NW_017308042.1:12776-15076 GCF_000935625.1 Nanorana parkeri
GTAAGGCATACGGCGGAACAAAAGTGTTCCCGGCTGGCCAGCTCAGTATGCCTTACGTCGGTGGCATTTACAGTTCTGCTATAAGCTTATGGTCGATTTAGCGACCATAAGCTTATAGCAAAACTGTTCAGCTGATGGCCGCTATTAAAGAAAATACTGGGCACCCCCCCCACCCCCCGCCGGCACCGCTGCTGCCGGCCGCCGGCATCTGGAGACCCAGATATTTCACCGCAGCCACCCCAACAGTAAAAAAAAAAGAATATATATATAAAAAATAGAAAATGTAAAAAAAAAAATAATATTTTTTTTTAAAAATGTGTAAAAAAAAAACGATTAAAAAAAAAAAATTGCAAAAATGGCTTGGCCAGCTGAATTGAAAAATGTTTCGGAGGGCTTGGCAGGGAAAGGGTTAATACAAGAAAGTATTTTGCTTGCTTTAGAAACTGCGACTTGACATTGCATGCTATTATTCAGTCTATGGTCTACCAGAATACCCAGATTTTTCTCCATCATTGACTACCCCAAACATGTGTGTATGACGCATGCACGTTTTTAGTCCCCAAGTGCATAACTTCACATTTGTATCCAGAGCCCCACTGAATACGAATCTGAAAAGAGTGATAACAACTATGTAACGAACTGGTCTACATAGACCTGGGGTGTTCCGTGGTCACTATGGTCAGTATGCAAAAAGGGGGCAAAAACAAACTATAGGTTGAAACACTTTATTTATTGACATCATTACAAGAGGAGCTTACCAAAAGCCTGAGCCATCTCCAACTGAGGGTCAGGTACATATCTGGTGTAGCACCCCGAATTCCACCTGTGCAGCTGTTTGATTATATGCACTGAAATGCCTTTGCCAGATGCTGCCCCAATTCTAAATGAATGTCCTGAATATTGGTTGGGGTTGAGACCCATATTAGTTATCAAGATTCGAATGTGTCTCAGAAATTTGGAGGAGCTAAAGAGATCCATCTAAAAAGGGCAACAAAGGACTATCGAGAGAGAGAGGGTCAGTGGCAGCAACCTGCTGATCCAACACCTTGACCGGACACCAAGCGTTGTGAGTGAAGTATTATTTAACTTCAAAACTCCCACCTGGTAGCAAAGTTTTGGAATACTCTAGGCACAAACTAAAATGAGTAGGATGCCGAGTCAAGTGTTTCTTAGCCAGGATAGGGCCCAGAGATCTGGCCACAGTGAACTCCACGGGTCTTAAGAAACCGTAAAACGCCAGGTAGGTGACCACTCTTAAAACTAAGCTTTGAAGTGTACCAAAGGGGGACTGAGATAACATTCTGTCAAATTCATGAAACATGCCCACGGTAATAGGAAGACGAGTAACGCTGGGCATGGACCTAGATTTTTTAATCCACTAGAGAATAGCCTTGACTGGGTGAGCTGCAAAGATGGATGGTCTGTCATATAGATATAGCAGGCCCAAGTGATGTTGAATGCCTGCTAGGTAAAGCTTGACTGTACTGTGGGACAGGCCGAGGTTTGTGTGACAATATGCCGTGAATGACAGGATAAACTTAATACCACCTGCATCCTGACTAGGGTATGCCCTCTGGACATCGCTAAACTTGTGCCAGGCCATAGCGTAAGAACTCCTGGTGTTAACTGACAAAGAAGTGTCGATAATACGGCAGGCCGAGGCCCAATGCGCATTGAGTCCATCGTCAACTGGGAACATGGAGGTACCGGTGTTGCATGACCATTTGCCCCGGGATGCTGTTGGAAGAAAAGGTTAAAGTTAAATCGAGACAGTGTGTTGGCTGCGTATTAACAGTCCCAGGTATGTATGAACAGACCATGTTGAATGTATGCTGCAGGGACAACCAAACCAACCTCCTCAGAAATGACATAATCACTAGTGACTTGGACCTGCCTTTGTTAACAATGTCTGCAGTGGCTTGGTAATCTGAAAGGAAGACTACCGTCTGACCTGACCACCTAGGCCCCCACACCGATGCAGCGGCCACAATGGGGTAGATCTCGAACAGAGCAGAGGTTTGCACAAACTCTGGCACCCGTAGCACCTCGTCAGACCAGGGGGCCGCAAATCAATGAGGGCCAAAAATAGCCGCATAGCCCCAAGAGGCCGCGACATCAGAGACCACTCAAGGCGAGAATTTGAACACCTGCGGGATAAACATCGAGGGGGGGAGGGAGAGAGAGAGGGGGAGAAGAGAGAGAGGGCAGGAGAGAGAGGAGAGAGAGATAATTTCCCTGGCTTTACCTATTCCCCCCATATAATTCTTTACCCCCAACAATGTCCCACTAACCCCCCCCCC
>NW_017308042.1:16184-18416 GCF_000935625.1 Nanorana parkeri
CATCCCATAAAACCTCCCCATATGCTTTGGCAATGCTAACATGTATTTGGTACTGCCAATAAAGCTTATTTGAATTGATTTGAGAGAGAGGGGAGAGGGAATTTTGAAATATGCCTTCAGAAAATGGTCAAGGATGAGGGCTCCCAATTCTCTTTATAACCAAGTATAGCAGCAAACATTAGAGAATTAGGAATATTTTGTCCAAAAACTGGCACCTACTTACATTCGACTCTTTCTTAAGAAGGGACTTCCAGGGAAACTGAAATTAATTTTTTGCAGGGCCCCCATTTATCACTGAGTAAAACGTCTTGGTCTCACCTGGTAGGTGAGACTGCCCTATCCCAAAGACAGCCTAAAAAAAATTATATCAGATGTTTAAACTGTGTATCTATGAGCCACATTACCACCACCACTGAGTCTTACGGTACAGGTTCCAGATGGCCTATCAAGTTCTATCTCAATTGTGCCTCACAGCACATCATTTATGTACTATCACTTCTGTGCCAGCTGCAATATGACTGCAGATCGATCCAAAATGTTTGGACAGAAACAAAATAATAACTGTTCCAATATCTGATTAGACTTTAAGGAACACCGTTTATCAAGGCACTTTTAGATGCACCATAAAGAATTACAGTCTCCTCTGGGCACCATAATTGAAAGGGGTGCTGGAATCTAGTGATTAGTTCAATAAATTGTGCAGAAGAGAGACATTTTGGATTCATAGGCTCAGGGCCGGTCTTAGGCCTTCAGGCGCCCTGTGCGAGAAAGCTTTACAGCGGCCCCTAGTGACCACACCCCTCAGTAACCACACCCTATGGGCGAGTACAGAAAAAAAAATCAGTACTCTTACTCAATACTGAAATACTGGTATCGGTGCATCCCTAGTTTGTAATGTGATTTTGTCACATCTGTGCCCCCCCTTTATTTGTAGAAGTGGATCTGAAGGTATCCACTTTCTTTTTTGTTCCCATGGTCCTACAGGAAAATACATCTCCTACATGGATAGAAACCCTTTCCTTCAAAAAAAAGAGAAATTGTGCTTTGGTGGATTAAGAGCATTTTTAACTAATAGATTCCTAAAGGCGGGAGCTCTTCTGTAAATAATGTTAGGTTTATCTGGGAGTAAGGGGCATAAAATCTTGTCTTTTTTTAAAAGGTACCAGTGTTTTTTAAAAATCGATTCTATTTTTTGGTGTTGTAAGGAGTAATTGGTAATAAAGGAGATAGGAAATGAACTTTCTTTTTTAGCAGCCGGTCTTAACAGGCTGCTTCTGTCTTTTCTGAGAACTTCTTCTCTTACTTTGGTTAGAACCGTATCATTATAACCTTTTTCTCTGAATCTATTAAAAAGTGTGTACGATTGACTACGATAATCCTCTACTTCAGTGCAGTTGCGTCTAATTCTAGTGAATTGTCCTTTGGGGATATTTCCCAACCATCTAGGGTGGTGGCAGCTGGATGTAGGTATAAATCCGTTTTTATCTGTAGGTTTAAAAAATTTTCTTGTGATAAATTTATTATGTTTTATAAAAATATCTAAATCTAAAAACTGAATATTGGTACTATTAAAATTATTTGTAAAGGACCAATTAACATTATTATAATCCAAACTTTTAATGAATGATTTAACGGATTCGGTATCTCCCTCCCAAATTAATAGAAAATCATCTATATATCTCTCCTATAAAATTATGTTGGCCACCTTAGTGTTAAAAATGCACTCATCCTCCCATTTGCTCATATGCAGATTTGCCAAGCTTGGAGCAAATTTGGCCCCCATGGCGACCCCTTTAGTTTGCAAATCATAAACACCATTATGCCAAAAATAATTCTTACTCATAGCAAAATTGGTACAGTCTAAAATAAATTTTGTTTGTTCCGGTTTTATAGTGCCAAATTTATCGAATGCCCATTGTTTAGCCTCCAATCCTTTTTTGTGTGGAATAGCTGTATACAGAGAATTGTCATCAATGGTGGCTTTATCATGTTATTATTGGCTCCTAATTTCTCTAAGATATTAAGGATGTTTTTATTGTCTTTAACCCTTTCGCTGCCAAGCCCTCCAGAACATTTTTCAAATCAGCTGGCCAAGCCATTTTTGAATTTTCTGCAATTTTTTCCTATTGATTTGATTTTCAACTGCTGCGTTGCTAGCGTTTGTAAAAGACCCCCCAAACCATATATTTTCTGAAAGCGCAGGCCCGGTAGAATAAAAAGATGGTGATACTA
>NW_017308042.1:18514-42524 GCF_000935625.1 Nanorana parkeri
GGACGACGCCCGGTATTTTTGATAATAGCAGTCATCAGCGGCTTGTGAGCCGCTGATGACAGCTATTAATTTAAAGGGGACAGTCTGCTGAACAGTTCTACTATAAGCTGATGGTCGCTAAAGCTTATAGTAGAACTGTAAATGCCAGGTCCGTATGGCATACTGAGCTGGCCAGCTGGAAGCACTTTTGTAGGTCCGTATGCCATACGTCCTTGGCAGCGAAAGAGTTAAGGAAGGCCTCCGTCTGAACCACTAAAGGTTGTAGAAAACAGTCAATATATTCACCTTATCTAGAGACCAGGGAATCTATTCCACTCACAATGGGTCTCCCTGGGGGTTTTTCAGTATTTTCATGTATCTTGGGTAGGAAATATAAGATGAGTGTCCGGCATGTGGAGGGTAATAAATAATCTTTTTCTTTCTTAGTTAAGAAATCTTTCTTAAAACCTTTATTAATTATTTTCTCCAATTCCTTTGTATAAATGTTAACTGGGTTTTTATTTAGCTTTAAATATGTGTCTTTGGTATCTAAAATGTTGTACATCTCACGTTCATAGTAGGTCTTGTCCATAACTACAACACCACCTCCTTTGTCTGCGGGTCTAATAACCACATCCTTCCTTGCTTCTAGAGCTTCGATCCCTTTATTGATGAACATTTTGTCTTTAACCTGCTTATATTGTAAAGTTTTAATATCTTCTTCCACAAGATTTTTAAAGACTTCAATGAATTGATTAGAGTTGTTTTTGGGGTTAAAAGTCGATTGATTTTTCAAACAAGTGTGGGTATATGTTCTGACAATATAAGTCTGAAATTTGTTGATATTAGTCACTGGGGCAAATTTTAACCCCAGTAGAAGGGGAAGATGTTCTCTGAGGCCCCCTGGGCCTCTCTGATACCTTTGCAAATGCCGCCCCAAGCACTTCATCTCTCCCCTCTCGGCCGCTGGAGCAGCAGAGCGACCAAGAGGGGAGAGATTAAATGCTTACAGCGGCAGTTGGGTTTTTTTTTTATTTGAACACTTAATTTATGTAACGTAATCACTGATTACACAAATACACTTTTAATTAACTTAATTAATTCAACCTTTAGCGCTGTGTCACAACTCTCTAGTTCAATTTAAGGAGATCTTCTCCTTTACTACATAGCTGCTTTAGGTATCATCCTTTATTTAGTTCCAGGAGCGCAGATTAATTCTTCCTTTTTAGTTGGGGGTGTTTGCAAAGGTATCAGGGAGGCAATTGCCACCCTGCCCCCGGGCCCAGTCTGCCCCTGGGTCAGACTAATCCAGCACGTTAGTAATCTTAGTGCTCAATATGACCGCAAGCGACGAGCAAACTGAGTGGAGCAACTCTGATTAATGACGTCTGAAAGATGTGGACTGGGAGGGGGGCCTCTTTAAGACTGCTCTGACTTTAAAACTGCGGTGGTGGGGAGAAGAGAACAAGGAGCTAGACTGTCATCGTCTGTCCCTGCTTCGACTAGGCTCCTTGGCGGCCACAACAGTTTCCTCCGCCCACCTCAGCTGCCATTGGTGGGAGAGGAAGACTGCCAAACTGCAGTTGGCCGGCTTCTGCTGCGCGGGAGAGAGAGCACCTGGAGGTGGCTGGATGTGTAGGAAACCTCGCTGCTCCCCCCACCATCACCAGAAGAAGAAGAAGAAGAGGTCAAAGCAACTGTAAGTCCCTGTAAGTGCACCACTGTATTCTGTACTGTGCGTTGTTACTGATCTTTGTACTCTGCATCACACCGCTGACCTGTCGGAGTTAAGGCCGGGGCAGGGTAGGGGTTAGGTGGGGCAACTGGTGTCGAGTAACTTTTAAAGTCTGGCTAGTAGCTTAGGACTTGAAATTTTGAGCCCTGCTGTATATCACACGGTATAATAACGCCACATATACAGTAAATCACATGGTATAATAACACCCCCTATACTGTATATCACACGGTATAATAACGCTACCTATACTATAAATCACATGGTATAACACCACCTATACTGTATATCACACAGTATAATAACGCTACCTATACTGTAAATCACATGGTATAACACCACCTAAACTGTATATCACACGGTAGGATAACACTACCTGTAAATTTACTATCAAATATCATACATAATTATAATAAAGTATTTTTTTACTTTTTTATTTACTGTTCCTTTAACCACTTCAAGACCAGGTGTTTAGACCCCCTTCCTGGCCAGGCCATTTTTCAGTGTTCAGCGCTGCAGTACTTTGACTGACATTTATTCCGTCATGCAACGCTGTACTGAAATGAATTTTATAATGGTAACAGGCACCGCTGCCTGTTTTAAAATTTCGGCCGTTTCCCGCTCACGCGCGCCCAGCGGTGCGCGCGAGGTGGCGTGTCTGAGCGGATGTCTAAAGACGCCCGCTCAGATCTAGAGAGCTCCGGGCCGGCCGTTTTTTTACTACGGCCGGCCCGGAAGTGGTTAAGAAACACCCTATTTAAATAATAAAAGCCAAAACAGACATTAAACAGTACACTGCATTTGTAATAAAATAATTAACTTACAGAAAACAGTTTTGCTCTTCAACCATGTATGCTTAAAACATACACGCTTCATTTGTAACCATGACGTAGCGTGTCTATAACTTACTTTCAAGCAAAACTTCCCCTCCCCTCGTCCCCCTTCTTTTCATCTCCTCTACTACATCCTAACACCTACCCCTGGACATCATCCTCATATATATTGCAAACAATCTAGGGGTACTCTTACCTCACTTCTTACCTCATTATTTTCATGTCAGTATAGTTATTTCCAGTAAAAGGATGTCGATGTGTTACAAAATCAAAATACATTTGTTTTATTCATTTTCTTTGTTTTAATGACGAAACTGCATAAGTTGCCTATGACATGTGGCCGGCTGGCCGCATGAATGTATACCATTGTATACGATTAGTCTACCACCAGTTGTTATGTATTCTATAAAACTCAATAAAAATATACATGCTTAAAAAAACAAAACAGTTTTCTCATCTGCTGCCCGCTTCTGCGGATTCTTTGAAACTGGAGAGGGGCATTGATATACTGAGGGATAATCCCTATTGCCCTGGGTATCTGATCTTTTTTGAAGTGTGTCTCCTGCATGAACACAATTTGGGATCTAGCCTTCCTCAAATCCGCCAGTAGTCTGGATCGCTTTTCGGGGATGTTTAACCCCTTTGCATTCAGGGACGTGAAAACAATGGCCGCCATCATAGCAGGGGGAGGTACGGGGAGCAGCCCAGGTGAGGAGGGGGAGGGGTGGAAAGAGCCAGAAAAAGTGAAGCAAGAGAGAATTAGACCATAGTAAGGTAGAAGTGGAGCGAAGAGGAAGAGCAGGAGCAGGAAAGAAAAGAATAGCAGGTATGGTAGCAATGCACCAGTTGGTGATTGCGACCCGACTGGACTACCGGTACGGGCAAGGTCAACAAATGTATCAAAGCGTTGCACAGTGCACGGGGTATCCCTATGTGGGGGTAGGTCAGAGAACAGTGTGAGTACAAAGGATGATTATCCAAATAACAGTGTAAACAAAACAACTTTGCTAAGAAAGGAGATGCATGACCCCCCTCCCAAGGCGGTTTGGCACGGTACACGGCACCGACTCCAGCTTTGCGGCCCATAGTGACCTAGCTTGCGGCGGAGACATCAGCTCGGGCGCAGCGAAGAGCCGACCCAAAGCCCTAGTCTCCACTCGAGCCGATCCGCGTCGTGCCCGTGACCACCGTACATTAAAGGATCATAGCCCCCCCCCGGGTTCCCCATCAGTGAGATATGAACCCCTCAGTATATGCATTAAAACAACTTAAATCGTATAAACCTAGCCTTTAAAAACAGTAACCCAGGCTATTGCGAAACTGCACAAAACATTGGCAAAAGAAAAAAAAATACAAGTTAAAGTGTAGCGTGTAACCCACTGCCTCATCGTGTGCAACCCTCGCAACGCGGAGGAGGGGAAATGAAATACCTGAAAGTGCGTGAGGCAGGTTCATAGCATGTCATGGTAGAGTGGCAGTTCACTTTGGGCCAGAACGCCTTGCCGGTAGTAAACAGACCTCAAGGTTCATGACCCGTCAGTGCGGGTACGGAGGAAGAACGTAGGGAGTAGCGGCGCCTGCTCTTGGAAGGGCGAGCTGCTCGTTGACTACGGGGAACAGCGTCCAAAGTACCTGTAGGAAAGTCCAGCCAGTCTGGGAGGTCAATCGGAGCTATGTCTAGCCAGTTGAAGAGGTCCAGCACTTGATATGGCGAATGAAGGGCAAAGGTGCGATCTTGGTGTTGTATGAGAACGTGGAAAAGGTGCACCCACCTGTATGTGGCACCTACGGTTCAGAGCCCATCTAGCAGTGGTTTCAGCATCCTGCACATCCTCAAGGTGTGGCGGGAAAGGTCTGGCATTACCTTAATAGCAGCTCCATCAAAGTCAAGGGGACCTTTAATCCAGGCCTTCCTCATAATCTCCTCCTTGATTGCAAAGAAGTGGACTCTGCAAAGCACGTCCCTGGGTACATCCGAGGCCGGCAGCCTAAACAATTGGACTCTGTGTACACGGTCCAGTTCTAAGTGCTCATCTGGCGGCTTGTCAATGTACATGTTGAGTATGGCTGAGACAGTGGAACGCAGCTCAGGGCCTGTGGTCGCCTCAGGAATGCCCTTTAGCCTGACATTATTGCGGCGATTCCTGTTCTCCGGGTCGTCCTGTAGCAGGAACATGGTTGTCAGGCATTGCTGGGAGGCTAAGTGGGCAGCTTCTAGGGCAGACATCCGAGCCTCCAGGTCAGAAGTGGAAGCCTCCACAGTGGTGACTCTGCCATCTAGGGAAATAACCTGTTGTTTGATCTCGTGCACCGTCTTCAGAGCTTGCACTATCTTTGCTGCCATATCCTCCAGGTCAGATTTAGTGGTGAGCTGGGGGAGAATGGACCGCCACGTGCTGTCCCCTTCTGCCTCACCAGCATCTGTAGTGGCTGAGAGTCCATATCTTATGGGAAAGTCAGCCTGCGGCAGCCTGGGGGTCTGGATCGGGGAGAGCTCACGATCCGCCCGCTGAGGATCTGGGGCTGATATGGCCTGTTTGGTCGGCCGAGCGAGATCAGGGGCTGAGGCGGCCTGCTCGTTTGGCCGTTGATGCGGCGTATTACTCACGGCTGTGAAACGGCCGGGCGCCATCTTTGATGGAAGGTCTTGCAGGCCGGTCGGCTGGCAGTGGCCGAAATAGCGCCGAATACCGCTGGACGAGGACGGAGGGGATGAGCTCCGGGGGCCGGTGAGAGTGGGACATGCGGGAAGAGGGTCCTTAAAGTCAGCTATAAGCGTGTGGGAGAGGAGGCCGTGCAGAGCTCTGGGAAATCAAGTCCTCACACAGCCATGTCCAGGCCACGCCCCCTCCATCTACCATTTCAACCAAATAGTTTTTTTTTCACATCTCTTTTTGTTGCACAACATGTAGTGCCATTAGCAAACATTGCCATCAGCCTTACAAAAAACAACAGGCAAGAAAAGAACAAAGAATGCTCAGAGTGCAGCTTGAAGCACCTTACATCTGCAACTAGCATCAGCAGAGGTCTGCACAGCCACCTGGTAAAACCTTAATGTCTGAACAGATATCCTGGTGGTTGGGAATCTAGTAAACAGATGGTTGATGCTTAAAACCCATAAAACACTAACAAATATAGTAGAGAGAGTTTTAACAAGGCAGTGTCCTTATCCTTCAAACTATAGGCTCGAATGATGACCGACCTAGCAATAGTAGAAAGAGAAGCAAGGAGTACCCTGCTTGATCCCTTGTTAAGGACAACAATGGAATCTGACTGCTGGAATGATCTGATAGCAGAGAAGTAAACTTGAATGGCAACATTCTAGATCTTGTGTTCTCTCACCTATGCTCTCCTTGCAACCTCTCCAACACCCCTTTGACCCTCTCAGACCACAATCTTGTCAGTTTCACCCTCACCCTCACCCTGTCCCCAACCCTGAATCCACCTACATGGCACACTGTCACCCGGAGAAACCTTCACCAGCTCGACCCTTCTCTTCTCTGCTTCGGACTACCTATATGACAAAATCTCGACCCTGTCCTGCCCTGACCTGGCTACTTCTGTCTTCAATAGCTCGCTGCTTTTGACACAGTTGACCACCCACTGCTCCTCAAAAAACTCCACTTGCTTGGCCTACAATATTCTGCTTTCTCATGGTTCATCTCCTACCTATCTAAGTGCTCTTTTAGTGTAACCTTCAAATCTACCTCTTCCTCTCCTCCTGCCCTTTCTGTAGGGGTTCCCCAAGGCTCAGTCCTTGGAACACTTTTCCTTTCTATCTACATCTCCTCTCTTGGTCAGTTGATCACCTCACATGGCTTCTAGTACCATCTCTATGCTGATGACACTCAAATATATCTCTCCACAACTCACCTCCTCAGTCTCCTTATGTATCACTAACTTACTAACTGACATATCAGTCTGGATGTCACAACATTTCTTTTTTTTTTTGTGCATGTAATTTTTATTGATTTTTCAAAGCATACACAAGAAGAACAATCAAAGTATCAGAATACAATACAATCATATTATAGAGGTATGAGAACAAGGTTGGAGTGCTAGATTCAGGCAGGTTATGTCCAGAGATCACACCCTAATTGAGTTAACCCCTACTTGGGGTATAAAAATCAGAATGTTTGTGGCACTCAACAATCTCTACTATATAATAATCTTAGTAAAGAGAAAGGGATATGATCTAAAGGAGATCAAATCGAAGACAGTAATTTAGGGTTGGAGTGTCAACTAAGGTACACAAATATATTTTATTCAATTATTCAACCTATTAAAAGATGGTTGGTCCAACCATTCAGACACTCACTTCATACATGCATTCACGGACAAGCTGATTAATATGAGTATGAAAACCGGTGGAGCTCTCAATGATCAAATTGAAGCTGATCGCCACATTGTTTTCACATGCTATCATGCTATCACCCCTCTGAAAAAATGTGGAGAGTGAATAGGGGGGAGTGATTGCTGCAGATAGTAACTGCCACTGCAGGATATCAAATTCAATATGTCCCAATGGATCAATGTATCTAGTAACAGATGGTCACTTTTGTAACCCTGGCCTGCAGTGATAAAGTACTATGTATGAAACGTACTGAATCAAGGATATCCTCATCCGGATTTCACTTCTTGGGTCAGAGTATAGTCCCTCACAGTGGTGGTTAAATATCACCTGGTATTCGATCTCATGCAGCAAGATCTCCAAACAAACGATGCACAATTTCAATATGTAGATTCCTCTCGATTGTATAATCGGTTTGGATCGTACTGCTCTGGGTGATCTTCAATTGAAGAGATAGGGAAGAAAGAATCTTTTATTTTTCCCCGTGGGGTTTTCTAGTATATCAGGAGATTTTAAATAGCTCCACTGCAATTCCAGCTACTTGTCCACTGCCATGACGCGTTTAACCCGCCTACTTTCCCAGGGCTACATCAGAAGATTCTGACACAGCCCTGGGAAAGTAGGCGGACAAAACACGTCATGGCAGTGGACACCTAGCTGAGTTCTCACCTGCATGTCAGGCAGTACACTCCGGTGTTAGATTCGAGACGACACAAGGTGCGATCACATGACGTCCTGGGTGCCGATAGCTGATTTAATTGCAGATGGCATCGGCGCCTGGAAGTTGCGGTATTTAGGACTGTGGGTGGCGTTGGACTACATGTCGCAACCGCGGGACGCAGATGCCATGCACAATTAAATCAGCTCTCCGCACCCAGCGGTTGCGACATGCAATGAAATTAGTGCCTCCCCCCCAGATTTGACTGTGGTATCTTATGTGTCCCCCCATACATTGTTCCTAGAGTAGCCACTGAAGTAAAGGCAGCTGTGTGCGCCATCTCTTTGCTGTTTTTGGACAAACCACAGCCAAACTAGTAGATGCGGATATGTTAAAGTGGCAGGGGCAGTGTCCCCTGCCTCCCGGTTCCAACAGACACTACTGTCGCCGCTTTAACACAGCTGCACCCACCTGCTGGACCTGCTAAAGGTGAGCACTTGTGCTGGCATGGAAGGAGCTGCCATTAACGCGTGTGTGCAGATGGCATCCCACAGGGATCAGACTGTGTGTGATGGCTATCTGGTCTGAAGTCTGCCGTGTATTGGTTCTGGTCCAAAGTGTGCCATGTATTGGTTCTGGTCCGAAGTGTGCCGTGTATTGGTTCTGGTCTGAGGTCTGCCATGCATTTTGCCATTTAGCTCTCTTTCCAAATTGCCTATATTGGTCTAGATTCTGAAATTCTCCTACCAGTTCCCCGGCAATTCATCTCTTAGTGAATTGGCCCACTATTTAAAAAATAATGTGGAGAAAAAATGTATGTGACACAAGAATGTCTATGCAGGTGGGGCGTGTGGGAGGAGCTTGTATATGGGTGGAGCTCAATGGGGCCCCATAATCTTGTATTGCCCGGGGGCCCCATGTGTTGTCAGTCTGCCCCTGGTCCTGCACCGCCACACAGAGATCGTGCAAACGCGCTGGGGACAAAGACTGGAGGGGAAAAAACGGGCTGGGGAGGGGAAAGAAACCCCTATTTATTACCCTGAGACAATGAGTTTACGAACCCCACAGTTCAAAATGCAAGCCAACCAACGCATCCGCAAACAAGCGAAGATGTCTCCGCACCCTGATTTAACCAGGTGGGGGCGAACCTTCAATTAAAGGGAGGCTTCTCTGTGGGCTTGGAGAAGGAGGGTTTGCCATATTCACAACCCTTATTTTAGATGCCTTGGGGATAGAAAAAAAAAGACATTCATCAGAGGAAAAGGAAAGACCCTGCTTACTCAGAAGCTCCTCACCCTTCTTAAGTTACAGCAAGAAGTTAATTTTGCCCCCAGTAAGGTGTTTGATAATATAATTCAGCGTTGCTCCAAGCAAGCAGTCCTCCTTAAAGGGTAGGTCCTTCAGTTCTTCTTTTGGAAATCTGGTCAGTAGACCAGCACCAAAGTCACAAAAGATGGCAAAGGACATCCGCAGAACTCAGACAGTTAAGACAGCAGAGGTATGGTATCCAGCGAAGCATTACAGACATATTGGAGACCTTGGATAAGCTGATCCACCAGTTCCACATAAACAGGAGACAGCGGTTTACCTTCCAGACCCTGGCGCAGTAGCTTTGCCCACTCAGTGGAGTGTTTGAGGCATCAAGGCCTTGAACAAAACCATCTACAAGGCTAGTCCAGCGATAATATACATAGATTTTGCTATGGAGCCCACTCTTCTGTCCATCAGGTCCTTGATGGAGGGGGACTCCTTAACCGGAAAAAATTTAGCCTTGTGCAGACGTGACACAGGAGGGTCCACGACTGGGGGAGTCCACTTTGTTAGGAAGCTCTCCATAACAAGGTAGCCAACAGAAAAGTGATTCCATTCCTTATGAATGACATTTAAAAAAAAAAAAAAGAAGTAGTGATAATGGTAAAACTATGGTCGAGCGCCTTGACCTGTGCATACCAAAAGAAAGAATATCAGAGTATCTGATGGAGCATCTGCAAAATCCTCAATAATCAGGCGTGTCACACACAGCCATAATCATGGTATAATATATTTTCTTGCAGCAAAAAAAAAAATGGAGGTGGCAGCCTCGTCATCACTGCCCGATCAGCGGAACCCAGCGCCTCTAGTTGAGCGGAAAATGCAGCAACTTCTTCCTCCTCCCAGGAAGACCTAGATTGGGTGGACGCTTCCAACTCTGATTTCAGCTAAAGGCTTGTCCCATGCGGGAAACAAACCGTACCATAACGGAAGCGAGCGTCTCCATATCCTGAAACAGTGGAAGGAGCAGCCCCCCTACAGACAATGCCGCCTGAAGCTGCACCCGACCTCCCAGAGCCATCCGCGATATGACATCTGGTGCCCCAGCCACAAACACGTCCTCACCAGGAGCCGCCTGTAAGCACTGCACTGCTAACCAACAAGAGGGCCCCCAGCAGACTCAACACCCCCAAGTGTCCGGTACAGCAAAGGATACAGCCGTCCTTCTGCCACCACGTGCAGCATGAGCCAGGGAAGCACCAATGACGAGCATCCAAGCCGCAGCTGCTCTGAAGCACACAGTGCCACGCCCCCCAAGAGTAACAGTGTGTCTGTGAACACAGACACAGTAGCACAGCCAGCACACAGTGGCTCAGTGAGGGAGAAGCAGACTACAGCCATGGGGGGGGAGGACGGACAAGCCCAGTGAGGAAAATAAAAGCCTGGGAACATACAGCGCTCAGGCATGGCAGAAGGGAACCCAGGGGAAAAGGGACCGATCTTAGCTAGTTCACAGGGCACTACATGAGGAGAGCCACCGGGGTCAGCTCCCTATAACAATCCAGCAAGGAAGAGAGCAACACTTACCACTCCAGGTAGAGGACAGGGTACCATCTCTTACAACAGATTGCCTCCCAAAACATGGCTGGTCGGTCATATGCACCCCCTTGAGGTATTTCACAGGCTGCCCTGGATCCCAAGGGGGCTGTCACTGTTGAACCCGCATCAAAGCTAGGATCTGTATGTGCTTGGAGGCTGAGCTGGAGAGGCTACAAAGACCCATATTATTCAGCCTGTCAACCAGCTCTGCTGTTGATTGAAGATCAAGAAAAAAATAAAGTAAAAGAAAAAGAACTAAGATCCCCAGCAAGAAGCTAGGTCCATACTCCTGGACGATAGGCAAAAAGTGAGCTGCCTCTAACAAGTGGGCTTGAGCTTCTTTGTTGGGCTTTTTGAGTTTGGTTTTGATTCAGCTGTGTCCTCCAATGAACAAAAGAGAAAATAGGAGTTTTTGTACTGCATAATCCTTTTCTCTGCATTCATTAAGTGACACAGCTCACTCCCATCTGGAGTTATCGGTGCCTTTTTTTCTCTGCTGCTTTGTAAATTAACTGTGCTTTGTTGTTTTTCTGCCTAGTGTCCTACTCTTGCAGATGGTGGTATATCCTTCTGTTAAATAGAGATTCAGCTGTGTCCTTCAATGAACGGAAGAGAAAATGCAATGACGCAACATCTGAACCCTGCAAAATTTTATTTTCACTTGTGTCTGGTAAATGTGTAGGGAAGAAGTAAGAAACCTATTACTTTTATAAATAGGGTGAATGTCAGAATAAGCACTCTTTTTATTCAACAGCAGACAATGTCTATTGTCTTGGAATGTATTTTGCACCTTGTGACTATACAGCGAATGTGCATTATAAATAGGATGAATGTTCCCCATTTAATGATCGGCAAAACTATGTTAACTTTGTTATCAACGCTTTTATTAAATATACCCTAAATTTAACTTATAAAAAATATAGTCTACATATAACCTCTTTCAAAATAATGGAACAATTACAGAACATTATAGATTTAATTGATATGTGTACTTCCATCTTAGAAAAACAAAGATTAAAAGATGTAAACCCTATCTGGATGACATTTATCAAAAATGCTGTTTTTTGTTCCTTTTAGAATATACTGCTTGCACCGTTTTCCTCTTTTGTTCAACCTTTCTTGCATCCCATTTCTCCAACCTGTCTCCATGCAGCCACGTACTGTCTACATGTATGTGCTCTAGCCGTGGCTGCATGTTTTTGCACTGTGGAAAAAACATGCAGGTGGTGATAGTAGTGAGCTATGTCTGCAAATGAGCCTGCATGCCTCCCTCATGTCACCAGGTGGCAATGCAAGAGAGCAATTAAGAGACAGGGACAGAGGGTTATCTGTGTGCCTGAACATGGACCTTTTTGGCAGAACCACCAGGTATTATTTTAATTAAGGCTGCAGATTAAAAAAAAAGCTTTGAAATTACATTAACAAATTAAAGCTTCTATAAGATTTTAATTTACACGTACAAAATCAAGATATTTTACTTACTTGGCTATAACTGGAATAGATACAGCTTCTGTTATTGCCTTAATAAAGTCACAATGAACAGGGTGTTGTGGCCTTTCCTCTTTTTTCCTTTGTAAAGAAAAGTAGAAATAATATCAGATTACTTATACTTCCATTGTCCTGTAGGGTACCTGTAACAAGTCACAATGATCTGAGCTTTTAAAACATTGTTTCACATTCATAAAAAATAGTAGCACTTGTGATATTTATAGCAAACTGCCATCATCATTGTAACATCTACAAAGAGCCTGCTAACAGCTCCACTGTAATGATGTACCAATTAGGGATGCACTGATACCGTTTTTTCAGTATCGAGCACTGATATTTTGGTTTCGGTACTCGCATATACCGAGTACCAATACCACTGCCATGGAGCCGACTTCCTGGGCAATCTAGTCAGAGGTTTGCCAGGGAAGCCTGCTCCATGTTGTTTGGCCAGCTCAATGCGGATTGGAGTAATGACCCGCCTCCCAGTTTCCTGATTGGCCGCTCGATGCTGATTGGCCAGAAGGTTGGTCTTTGCTCGCTCAATACTCAGTATCGATGCATCCCTAGTATTAATATATTCAATGTCACTACAAACAGCGAACAGAAAAATAACAAAGGCAAAATGTGAGATGTATTGACTGAGAATAATGTGCTTTTCTTCAGGACTATGGATAATTTCTTTGGCTTTGCCTTATTAATAGAGTTAAAAATGATACAGTAAACTCCCAGTTATCCAGCACCCAAGGGGATCGGTAGGTGCCAGATAACTGTAGTTTCTGGTTGCTTGAGCGTTAATAGTAATATTTATAGAACGGCAACCGAATCTAAACAATGGGGAGCAATTGCCAGCCTGCTATTGGCTATTTCAAATTGCAATAGTAGGCTGACAAATGAAATCTGCTCACTGAGCAGAACAAACCTGAGAGAGAAAGTTCTCTCTTCTGCTCAGTGGGAGGGTACAATAGCCAGCCTACTATTGGCTATTGCGATTTGAAATAGCCAATATCAGGCTGGCTATTGCTTCCCATTATTTACATTCTGCTGCCGGTCACAGAATCTAACCGCCAGCTGGCAGCAAGATGTAAACAAAAAATTTTCTTAGCAACTGCATACGTTTAGTTGCTAACAACATTTTTTAGTGTGCACCAAGCAACCAACAATTATTTAGTGTGCAGCAAACCACGGGCCGAAAAAAATCGAGGACATATGGCCTCAATTATTTTTGCTGGTTGCTTGAGTGCCGGTTGCTTGAATGCAGCATAATGGGAGCTTACTTTATATGATCAGTAAAGATAACTTTCCTATTGTTGCTAAAGATTACCACATCATCTAGACAAGCAGCAGCAAAAAGCTGATGGAGTTAAGGTTATCATCCATCACATGTCCAGAACCTTTTAGAGCCCAAGAGGCATCCAGACAAACACGGGAAAAAAAAACAGGTTAGAAAAACAGGACTTTTCACCATAAAGCTTGTTTCTTGGAGTTCATTAAGGGACACAGGATCATAAGTAAATCACAGGGAAATTGATTATACTTCAGGAGTAGCTGGACACTGGCAACAAAAAAGCTGTTGTCTGGCCAGATATAACCCTTCCCACTCCCATGATGTTTCAGTTTTGTTGAAAAGCAGTATTAGGAGTAGATCACAAGCACAGACGGATAGGACCAGTGTCCTCTTAATGAACTCCATTTTGGTGTGAAGAGAACCACCAAAATGCCTGCCATTTTGAGGAGGAAAGGCATACAGGCTGAGGAAGACTGCCTGCCCATTGTCCAATCTTGGAATGTGGATAACGGATAAGGCTGGAATGCAGAATTCTGCACAAGACAGATTTTTTTTGCATCCTCATATTGCTTGATACACAAAAGTAAAGTTCATGGCAGCACCCTCAACATCAACAATGGGGTCTTGAAGTACAGGTGAAAAAACTAGAAACAGAAAGGGTGCCTTCTCCTTGTGAAATACTGTTTAAAAAAAACAATGGTTATAACATACTCACAAACACATCAGAAGTAATGGCATAACATTATCAATCAGACCTTAAGATTAGGTCACAATGAGCCGTATAGAAAAAGAGTCCATCATCACTGGACAAACCAGTTGTGTAGTATATGCTTAAGTGTTTTGGGGATTAGCACCCACTTCATCAGAGCTGAATACTGTAATACACTTACCTGCTCGACCGAATGGCACCTCCAGCCACGCCTACCAGCCAATCACAGCAGCCAACGTCACTCCTCACCTCCCTCTCCAGTCGGCTGCTTCCTTTTTAATTGAGTGATTTTAACCACTTGGCGCCCTAATGGAATCATGGAAGCCGAGCTCTTGTGATACCAGGGAAACGGCTCTTCATTCTGAATTTATTACCCTGACATATGTTTGTTTTCTGGATTCTTCTCCACACTAGCCTGCTGAAGCTTTGCCTAAACTACCTTGGATTACAAACTGCCAGCATCTTTCAGCTGCAGCCTGTATACCTCATTGTCTCACTTCCATTGCTGTAGTGTCAGCACCATACCTGGATCTGTGGCTGCATCTTACTACAGGATTCCACACAGCTTACAAATACTTACCAAGCTCTGAGGAGTTCTCCTGCATCCATCTGATACCGCATACGCAAGTACCATGACATTCCTGAGTTAATCCCAAATCTCTCATTTATCTACATATGATTCTGCTTTTAGTTTACCTTGTAATTTACATATGACTTATTAACTAAGTATACTTGCCAGGTGGTGTGGAGTGAGAGAGAACTCTTGTCATAAATTAGGGATATCTCCTATCGGGGGAAATTAGTACTTAATTAGATTTTCTGTTAATAACCATGGATGTATGAAGTAATACACCTTGCTGTTATTGTGGATGATTATCCTTTAATTGTTGAACTCCATTCATTGGAACCAAGGGTTAAACAAGACATGCAAGTTACTCACCACTATTGCACTCTTGCAGTTGAGATCCATACACGTTTAGATATTACAAATAGCAACCTATGTGCCCAAGTATATATAGCCCCAAAAGCCATACACATTCTCAAAAACATTTTCCAAGTGCCAACACTAAACTTCCTACTAAAGTCTCCAATCCAAAAGCAGCATATATTCAATATACAAACGAAACTCCAGACATGCCCATAACTAAAATATTCAGTGATCCCATATTTAAAAATGTCTGAAAATACATAGATAAATGCTACAATGCTAAAATTATAAAACATGTTTTGAATCATAAACCGGAAATGGCATCAGTAAATGCCCACAAAACCAGATTCGGACACTCCCCACGATTCACTGGGCGCAGTCTCGAGCGGTACCTCAAAAAGAAGTTCAACCGTGTAAACTGGTCATTTGCTCGGGAAACCCTTCGCCATGTAGGCCTCGGGGTTAAAATGTGAACATGGATTGGAGCCCTTTATTCACATCCCTCTACAATGGTTCATGAAGCTTCAATGAAGCTGTTTCTGACACATTCCACTTAACTAATGGGGCAAGACAGAAGTGTCCCTTATCGCCTTTGATCTTTATTCTTTCACTTGAACCCCTGATTCGAACTATCCAGGTATCCCCAAATATGAAGGGTATTCTCACTGCGTTTTCTCAAAAAACTGCAGCTTATGCAAATTATCTCCTTTTTTATATTACCCCAACCAAAGACCTCGTTGCCCAATCTGATCTCTGAACTAACAAAATATCGGAGGCTCTGAATGTTTCTATACCCGAACCCAGATTCTGTTTACATCAAACTCATTTTCCGTTTAAATGGGTGGAAATAGATTGAGCGAAATTTATCAAGACTGCAGCAGACAAAATCTGGTGCATCTATGCATGGCAACCAATTAACTTCTCTCTTTCATTTTCAAATCTTAACTGAACAGACTGAAGAGAGTAGCTGATTGGTTTCCATAAGCAACTGCTCCAGTTTTGATAAATTCCCCTCATTAAGTATTTAGGGGTTTTAATTTCCAGTGACCTCTGCAAAATGTTCTCAATTTTCCACTCTTAGTGAAAGTGATTTAGTCGGATCTTGGCAATTGGAACCATTCTGTGTTTACATGGTTTGGCCGCAATATTATTCTAAAGATGCCTATACTGACCAGATTATTATACTTGCTCCAAACCCTTCCCGTAGACATTCCCACATCTTTCCTTCAACAGTTGCAATCCATCATTTTAGCTTTTTTATGGGCTAAATGCAAAGCTTGTATTAGATGTAATATTCTACCTAGGTCCAAACGAACAGGGGGGATAGGTTTCCCTGACCCAATCTTATACCACAAGGCAGTCCACACTGCACGTATGGTGGACTGGTGTTGTAATGCAGAGGGTAAAGTTTGTCATTGGAAAAGGACGCCTATAATTGTCCCCTCAGTTTTTTTTAAACCAAAGATGCGGCTCCAGACGTGGCTCAATCCTCTATAAAGGGCGACTATGTGGATGCTGGGGAAATATTTATTGTCCCCAAGCCTTTCTCCCTTACCCTCGCCTATGCTCCCTGTTCTTGGTAACCCAAATTTTCCCCCTGGTGTACAGGGTACCAATTTCCAGTCATTGGTAGACTGGAGAAACCCGAGCGTGTCATTTTACAGAGGGCTTAAGTTGGAATCCAATATGCAAGTTCAGTCCTTGACTGATCCCCTTTGGGTTGCTTGCATGCTCCTCTATGGCTTTTATGCATCGACTTGGGGTTGACTTTCACCACACATCAATCGGATCATATACTGTGTTTTTCCCATAAAGCCTCTATATCTAACAAAATTTAAGAGACAGGATACAAGATTTTCACGAGGTGGTACAAGGTCCCTTCCATCCTAAATAAAATCTATCCTGGGACCTCTCCAATTTGTTGGCACTGTAATGAACACCTTGGTACTATCCTACATGTGTTTTGGGAATGCCCAGTCATTCGTCCTTTCTGAGCTCTAATAGCGGAGACTGTTTATAACATCGTGGATATCCGATTACCCATGGACAATGTTACCTTTCTCCTTCATCTAAACTCCTTTTACTTAAAATCGTACAAGAATTCTGCTGATTCACTTGCTGAACACTGTCACTTGCTCCGTACACAGACCTTGCAAGCCTTCACATAGGATCGGCAGTCAGACCGTAGACCAGGGCACCAAAAGGATCTTTGCAGTAGCTCCGTGGTTTTAGAGACCCCAAAATGAGCGGCCAAAGAGTGATAATGACACAGCCTAAGAATCTCAACCCGTAACTCAGCGGGCACAAACACCTTGGCATTCAAAAAAATAACCCCTCTTTTTCTCGTAGGTCAAATCCCGATGACAAGTTCTCCTTAGAAGAGCACAATTTGAGCCTTAACATTAAATCGACTTCCAGTAGTAGAAAACTGTGAGAGGGCAGAATGGTATCCAGAGGTCCAGTTTCCTCGAATACAGGGGTACATATGGGACAAGGCATCGGATTTTACATTCTTCGGTCCAGGGCGTAAGTGTGTAATAAAAAACGGGAACTGACTTGGCTTCAAACGCTTGGCAGTGCAGAGGTACTCCAGATTTTGATGGGTCGGTAAAGAGCAAAACGGGGTGCACCACCCCTTCCAGCAGGTAGCGCCATTCTTCCAAGGCGCGCTTGATGGCCAAGAGCTCCCAGTCACCCACGTCATAGTTTCCCTCGGCTGGAAAAAAGTTCTTAGAAAAAAAGCCACAGAGTGAAGCAGTGACTTCACACCATGATGCTGGGATAAAATTGCTCCAATAGCAATTTCTGAAGCATCCACTTCAAGGATATAAGGCAGAGGAGGGTCAGGGTGTTTTAGAATTGGTGCAGAAGTGAACTGAGACTTCAACTTGTCGAATGCAAGCTGTGCAGACCAGAGGAATCGGGTCCCTTGTTTAGTAAGGTGGGTTATGGGGTTAAGGATGGAGGAAAAACCCTTGATAAACTTGTGGTAAAAATTGGCAAAGCCCACAAACCTTAAACCCCTTTGCGGTCCACTGGTGCTGGCCATTCCAGGGTGGATGCCACTTTTTGTGGATCCATTGCGATGCCAGTGGGAGCAAGTATGAGGCCAAGAAATTGGACTGTGTCCTGTTCAAATTCACATTTTTCAATTTTAATGTATAATTTATGCTCCTGTTGACGACTCAGCACCTTCTTGACGTGCGTCCGATGAACATACTAGGCAGGAGAGAAGATCAGGATATCATCAAGATACACAATCATAAAGTGAACGAGGAAGTCTCTAAAAATATCATTGACAAAGTGTTGGAATTGCACAATCCAAAGGGCATCACACGATACTCGAAATGCCCGAATCTCGGGCGGAAGGCCGTCTTCCATTCATCCCCAACTCGTATCCTTATGACATTAAAAGCCCCGCAGAGATCCAGTTTGGTGAAAAGTTTAGCAGCCCTAAACATTGAAACAGCTCAGGTACAAGGGGCAAAGGATACCGATTCTTGATTGTAATTTTATTTAAGTCACGATAATCAATGCAGGGGCGGAGTGAGTGGTCCTTCTTTTCAGCAAATAATATTCCGGCCCCAGCAGGTGACATGGAGGGCCGAATAAACCCTTTTGCAAAATTTTCATCTATGTACTGTCGTAATGTCTCGGATCCCAGTTCAGAAAAGGGGTAGATGCGACCAAAGGGTATCTCAGCGCCAGACAACACTTTGTTGGGGCAGTCATATGGGCGATGTAGATGCAGTGTCTCTGCCTTTTGTTTTTAAATCAAAAACGTCAATTCATGGTATTCAGAAGGAATAACTTGTGCGGTGGCTGGTTCGGGTTGTACCCCAAGAAGCGTCTGGTGTGGAGAAGCAAAAGTTACAGTCCCATCATCCCAACTGATGAGAGGGCTGTGTGCTTGCAGCCATGGAATTCCCAGACTGACCGGGAATAGAGGAAATGAAATAATATCAAAGCAGAGGTATTCTTTATGTCCCTCCCCAGACATGGTAAGTAGAGAGCCGGTTTCCTGAGTGATGGGGCCCGAACTGGGATGAGACCCATCTGCCAGTTGGATGAGCAGAGGTTGTCCACGGAGTTGTAACGGAACTTGGTGCCCAAGAGCAAAATTCTGGTCCATGAAAAAGCTACATGCTCCTAAATCAATTATGGCTGTCACTTGAATAGTTCTTCCCGACATCTGCAGAGAGTAGAAGAGTAATATGTTTGAGTTTGTCTTTACTAGAGTCACTGGAAGCAAAGAAGGGTGAGGCACACTTTACTCGGTAGGACCGGGCAATCACAAAGGAATTGTCCTTGTTTTTCACAATAAAGGTATAAGTTGTGATGTCTGCAACACTGGCATTCCTCTGGGGAGAGAGGAGAACCCATAAGGCCAAGTTGCATCGGTTCACTTTCTGCAGCAGGAGGTGTGGGAAGAGGTTCCATGGACGAGGCAGAAGGTGTAACGGGCATACGGGGTAGTATCCAGGTGGGACGACTAGCCCCAGCTCTCTCCATTTGCCTCTCTCGGATCCTATCATCAAGTTGGATACTCAGGCGGATGAGTTCCCTCGAGGGAATCGGGGAGCCCAACCCAGGCCAGCTCATCCTTGAGAATTTCAGACAGTCCTAGATGGAACTGATGACGAAGAGCTGTGTTATTCCAGTCTGTATCTGCACCCCATTATGGAATTCAGAAACACAATTGAGTGTGTTTAGGACCGGACTCTCTTGTTCCACTAGATGGTGAGCCCAGGACTGCAGCTCTCCGTTAAGTAAGGCAACTAAAAAATCTGACTTTAGTAGTTTCTGAGGTGAATGTGCGTGGCTGGAGAGCTAAGTGCAATCGACAGGCATTCCTAAACGCACGGAACCTGCGTCTATCTCCGGGAAAAACGATCTGGTGTGGGTACACGAGGTTCATGGACAGATATAGCTGAAGCAGAATTTGTTGTCGAAGACTCCAGCTGATGTGAGTCAAGGACTTGAGTTGGAGGTGTAGGAGGAGAAGAGGAGGCCGCCATGCGTCCTTTAAGCATAAAATAGCCCTCTTGCAGCTGTTTAATGGCCTGGGTCAGAGAGGCCATTTCCTGGCAAAGAGCGTCAGAAGGGGAAGCACTCCTCTCGGTCTCTGACATTTTGGCTGGATGATACTGTGGAGTGGAGACAGATAGTTGAAGAGGCTTCCCTTGCAGCACGTGTCCCTCAACCCTGACAATGGGAACAGAGGAGGAGTGACAGCGAGCGGCACAAGTTCCAAGGATGTAGTAGACACTTGTGTCAAGTAGAAAGTCCAGGATCTGGAACAGAGGCAGGTCAGGCAGACCAGAGGTCAAGCCGGGCGGGCAGCAGGGTACTTGAAGCAGAAGACAGGAGCGAGAGCCAAATGGAAGACAAGAATGGTCAAAGGCAATCCGGGTCAAACACGGAAGCAAGTCAACAAGGCAGAAGCAAGGAACACAGGAGACTAGTTGAAGATCATCCAGCAACTAAGGATATGGCAGGCTGGTTTATATAGGCCAATCCAATAGCAGGAGAAGTGTCGCTTCCTGTGCCCCTTACGTGCACACGTTTTCATGCGGGAGTTCGTTGCACGCACATTTTCTAATTACTCGGAAAAGGGGCCATGCTCCTGCGCAGAGGTGCTTGGTGCCTTACACCTTCTCCCCTAAATTATTATGTTACTGGATTTAACCATATTGCTAATGACCTGATGTTTTGTTATTTACCTTGTATATTGATGTACGAACGTGGCCTTGCATGGTCTTCTTTTGTCCTTTCTGTATAAAGAATTTGCAACAAAAAAAGAGGAGGAAATGGGACACAAAATGCATAGGAATAACAATGCCACTGCAAGACAAGTAAATCTCAAAGAGTAAAGTAAAGCCCTAGATACACACATTTATTAGTTACATGACTGTGGATAATTACAAACTCTCAGGCACCAAACTGTTCTATTTATAATTCCAATTGGTCTCTCTAGATCAGTGGTTCTCAACCTGTGTAACCTCAGGACCCACATTTGTCCTTGGTCATGAAGTTGCGACCCAAATCACATTGCAATGGAACGCAAGGCATTGCTGTACCGCCCGTTCCGGTGTGGACGATTGAACTGTGGGCGGGAGATGCATTTGGGATGCCATTCAATTGAATGGCATTGCAGCCCACCTCCCACAGCAGAACATGTCGTTGGTGCGATTGCGTGGTACAGCGCATTAATCCCACAGGACTGTTCGAATAATGCATTGTACTAGTGTGAACGGGCCCTCAAAAAAACTGACAGAAACACACAACCACAGACACAATCTCACACACACGTATACACACTTTAATTTTTTTTTATTTTTTTTAAGGTCCACCCAGTCTCTCTACCTTACGAGAACTGAAGTGTATCCTCAACCTAAAGTCCAGTGTGGGCTGCTGTGTTGTGACGGAACTCCATCCATATGTGCATTGCTTGGACAGCTCCATGTAGACATTCTGGGAGCCAGAATGTGACTTCACTCTGGTCCAGGCACCTCTACAGGGCATGCGAGGAAGCTTTAAGCAATGCACGTATGGATGGAGCTCCCTCACGGCCATAGCTCCAGCTCACCCCACCTCAAGCTGATACTCGGCGCCGGGCAGCATATTTTCATTGGCTGCTCGGCGCAAGAACTGACTGTGCTGCACTAGGTGGAGGCTGAGATGCCTCTCACCTAGAAAACAGGATGGAATGTGGCGGCCCACTGAACACAGGGTGGCAACCCACTTTTGGGTCACGCAAAACAAATGGCAAATGCACTCATCAATTTTTTGCCAGCTCTAAGCAAGGTACACATGGAAGGGCTTCATACAGTACAACAGCAAAAAGTTTCCCAGCACACTCATCAGCCAGCATGCCAAAAATAACTTGTCTCACCGTTAAGTAACATGGTGCAGTGATGATTGGGGGGGTCTTAGCTGCCATTGTGATGTGCGGGGTCCCTTGTGCCTCCCTGTGCCTTTAAGGAGGTTGGGCTTCCTCCTGACAAACCTGCACCCAATTTTATCTTTTGCTACATGTGATCCAAGATGGAGACTCTCATAGTTTAGAGTTAGGACAGCGCTATATAGAGGTGCCTTGGAGAGGCAGTGCAGCTTTCACATTTTCTGCAGAAGATGTGTATCTAAACCTCTGTTTTTAACCTTAGTGGTGAGACAAGTTTTTTTTGCATGCTGGCTGGTGAGTGTGCTGGGAAACTTTTTGCTGTTTCACTTTTGGGTCACGAACCGCCAGTTGAGAACCAAAGCTCTAGAGCATAATTTACAGAATCAGTTGCCATCATCATTTGTATCGGGAATGCTCTCAATGCCAAATACATGCATACCTGTGGGATTGGCATTGCAAGGTTTAAAGAAATGTTGAGGTATTGAGTATTATTTATCCTTTTGGATAGTGTTTTTCGTTTGTGTTCACCAAACCTTACTCTTAATGTACGTGATATTCTACCTATATACAGCTTGCTACAGGGGCACAACAGACCATATACAGGACAATGTATTGTGTCCCACAATTTATAAATTGTTGTATTGCGGAATATTCTCCATTCGTACCTTGACCTTCTTTTTTGCGGGGCCACATGTATTTACAGGTGTCATAGTTGGGAACCCTACATTTTTAACTGCCTGTTTGGACAAACAGACTGTTCTTACTCTAGGATTCCCAACCTGTTCCTACTTTTGTAGGGGCTATCATGCTCCTGAAATCTTGTGGCTTTCTTAAGATGTCACTTGTGCAAGGAGGTAATATGCCTTTTGGAAAAGGGCCAGTGTTTAACACTTTCAGAATCCCAGGAGCACTAATATTATATTGTGTGCTGAAGCAGATGTCCCATCTATCTTTCAATTAAATCCTATCCCTCTTAGGGTGTCTAAACTTATGTTTAGACAAAGATCCTCTCTAGATCTAATTCCTCTTACTCCTTCTCTATAAATGTCCTCGTGTTTGGTGCAAGATCTGGAAAGCCTGCAGAACTGACCCTCAGGAACATTGCGGATCCATCTTGAGTGGTGTCTGCTTCTCACATGAAGGAACGAGTTTCCAGCAGTCAGTTTAAAGTGAGTCCTAGATGTGATTACCCCGTCCTTGTCAAATCCTAATTCCAAGTTCAAAAAGACCAAGTGATTTTCATTGATCACATCTGTGAATTCTATACCATCGGGGTTGTTTTGGCAGAGAGAGATGAACCTACTTAACTCATCGGGGCCCCCATCCCAGATGATAATAATGTCATCTATATATCTCACATAAAGGACAGATTTGCTCCAAAAGGATTGTTGCACCAAATTAAATGGTTCTGCCAGTATCCTATAAAGCGGTTGGCATAGCTAGGAGCAAATCTTGCCCCATAGCCGTTCCTCTAATCTGTATATAGAAATCATTAAGAAAGGAGAAATACTTATGTGATCATATAAATTCTATAGCTTTCAAAATTAAATTTGCTTGGTTGGAACTAAGGAAATCATAACAAACCAAACTGATGGTCAATTGAGGTGTAGACAGATTGGATATCTACCGAGACCAATAGATAACGCTCTTGCCAACTGTATTGTTGCAATATTTCCAAAATATGCCCGGAGTCCTTAACATAAGATGGTAGATCCCAGACCAATGGTTGCAAGAGTAATCTATATTTCTTGCTAGATTGTACTGTATGTTAGACTATCAATGCCAGATATAATTGGCCTACCAGGTGGCATTTTCGATCCTTATGAATTTTAGGTAGGGATGCACAGATACCAAGTACTGTAATTCGTACAAGTACTGATACTTTTCCAGTTTCAAGACTAGACTAGAGAAAAACTCAAAAGTTAGGAGGCATCTGTCATTTTTAAGGGGCATTAGCTAAGGGGCTCCGGTGATTACTGCATCCCTGTCATGATTTATATATATATATATATACATATATATATATACATATACACATACATATACATACATATATACATGTACATACACACTGAGTGGCCAGATTATTATGGCCACCTGACGTTTGTAGGCAAATTAGCTATAATTCGCTATAATTTTGCACTGAAGTTGCTAGAGGGCCAGACCATTATAAATAGGGAAGCAGATTGTTTACCATGACAGTAGAAGTGATTTTTTTTCTGAAGATATGGGTAAACAACGCGATTTAACAGCCTTTGAACGTGGGATGATTGTTGGCGCTCGGAGCCAT
>NW_017308042.1:43059-43861 GCF_000935625.1 Nanorana parkeri
TGATCGTGTTAATAAGAGATTCCTGTGTGCAAATCAATTCAACAGCCCTTTGGTTAATGGTCAGTGACAGTCCATCAAGAGGAAAATGTCTTCAGCATCTTGGCGTTCAAGAGCATTTCAGATCCAAGGAACCTCCGTATTAGGTCGATGAACAACTGAATTATGTTTTTTCCAGAGATGTAGTGTCTGCCCATAGGTGTAGGAACTGCTCACTGCTGATGGGGGTACCTCCAAACAAAAAAAACCAAAAAACGGCGCTGAACTCCCCAGCGTTTCCCGGCTGACACTATAAGCCACAAAGCCCTGGATGACAATTAATGTTTTCTTTTCCTGCCGTTTCCTGTGGATCAGCAGCAAGTGAGTTATCCAGATCTCATCCTGATGGTAATCCCTAAGAGCACAGAGTGCAAACACTCCTTGTCAAGAGAACATTCTAAGGAAGTAGAAATGAATAATAGAGTAATGGATATTCTATTGCATATATGTTTCCTCAGTCCAAATGGATTCAGGTTCCTAAATGGCACCCACAATTATCCAGGTTCGGTGATGGCAATCATTTGCTTGTGGCCCATCTGTCCAGGGTTCCCTCTCTGGTAGTCTCTGACCCCAGAATCTTCTAGTCATCCTTAATATTCAGACCTTCTACAGCAGTTGCTACATCCAAACACATCCAGAACTACCTTAAGTGGCTTGGAGGTTGGAAGTGAAGTCTGCCTTTCCTGGACTACTCATCTACAGTCAGAGTGTTTGTTGAATAATGTAGCACCTACTCAACATCACATATATTCTACAGTGTGGAATA
>NW_017308042.1:48004-54521 GCF_000935625.1 Nanorana parkeri
CTACGGATAGACTTCAGTGATGTACCTCCAGAGTTATTCTGGAAGGCAGTAACCTGCCATATGTTCCTGTTCCATTACAGGGTCTATCCAGGAGGAAGATCCATGGGGAAGTTGGTTCTGCATGTGGTACAAATAATTTATTATCTCAGAATTACCCTCCCTATTTGTGTGATCGCTATATCCCATTGTATGCTGCCATGTACGGTGTCAGGAAAACGGAAAATTGTATACTTACCTATCGGTAATTTTCCTTTCCTGATGCCAGTACATGGCAGCATACAGGACCCTCCCATGGCTTTTAACACCTCGACAGGAGTGTCTTCTGATGAGAAGGGTTGAAGAAAATCGCCATGCAAGTTCACTGCAGTTAGCTAAAGAAGTAGAAATCCAAACTGGGGTGATTGGTTCCCGTGACACAATACAGTGTACACTGCAAAGGAATGTCATGCATGGGTGTTGTTTAGGAAGCCTCTCCTAAAGCCCAAGAACAAAAAAGCTCACCTACAATTTGCCAGGGCCCATGCTGAAAAAGAAGACTACTGGGACTCTGTACTCTGGAGTGATGAGACCAAGATCAATGTTTTTGGAACCGATTGCTTCAAAACTGTATAGTGTCGCAAAGGTGAGGAGTACAAAGAAAAATGCATGGCGCCTACAGTAAAACATGATGGTGGCAGTGTCCTTCTGTGGGGTTGCATGAGTACTCCAGATCTGAACCCAATCGATCACCTATGGGGAATTCCGAAGAGACAAGTTGAGCATCACTCTCCATCCAGCATTCAGGCTCTAAAAGAGGTCGTTCTTGAAGAATGGAAAAAGATAGATTTTGCAATATGTCACCAACTTGTTCATTCCATGCCTAGAAGACTTGGTGCTGCCCTTACAAATCATGATGGTCACACAAAATACTAGATGTAGTAGTTTTTGTTGGGTGTATTCATTTTTGCTTCACCTAATTTGAGTAAAACTGAAGATCCTGTAATCTAAGTTATATTATTAACCTTACTTTTATGTAATGAGCTAAACAAATGTTCTAAAAAAAAATCGGTTTTGTATAAATTTTGGAAATTGATCTTGTGTTCACCGAGATTCTGATTAAAATCTTACTGTTCAAAGGGGAGTACTCGTTTATGCTGAGAACAATATATATATATTGTGGCAGTGCGTGGTCCATATTTTGATGTGTCCAGCGCATGCTGATGGCACAGGTGTTCACAGCCTTTAAAATTAAGGTGTTGGGAAAGGTTCAGGACTCCACCTGGGAGACAGGAAAGCTCCACCGAGGAGTCAGAGTGGAGTCCAGTGCAGCAGGGTGCTGCGGATTGGAAAAACCCCCAGTGTGCAGGTTAGCACACAACTGTGACTGTCTGGAGGTACAGACAGTGGGCTGAGGCCAGAGCAGCGGTGCTGCAAATGCAAAGCCAGGAGGCTGGATGGGCAGGTGCTGCCATGAGATGCAAAAGAACCCCTGCGAGGGTAATTGTTCTGTCTTGTGAACTTTGCTTTGATAAAAGTGGGCAAGGAAGCCCTTGAATGAAGATTACAGCGACTGGATGCGTCCTTAATGCGCTACTGTTTGGAGCGAATCCTCACAATTGGTGTTCGAATGCGGGCAGACAGCGCCACCTCTCGCAGAGGTCATTTGGATTGCAAAGACCTGACTTAAAGGTACAGAGTGTGTAGAGACTGGAGTCTCTGAAACAACTTCATGTGTTTGTGAACTGTGTTTCTCTGTGAGACAAGCAGAGATTGCATGCTGTGTAAAGCAGGTAAGCTAAGGCCTGCAGGACAAGGAAAAACCCTTAAAGAGACAATGCTCTAAGAAACTTTTTCTGGGGACTCTGAAACAGTGAGCAAAGGTGCAGTGTGTTGCACAAATCGATTGTCTGCCAGTATGGGGCAGTCAAAGAAAAAGGACTATTATGATAAAATGGTTGAAAGAGTTTGGTGGCTGGAGGGATGGTCAACGCCTGAGAAAGCTACACAGGTGCCAGAAAAAGCTGTGCCAGATTGTGAATCTGCTGTGGACTGGTGCAAGAGACATTTGACAGCGTTGACCCCAGCTCCTACAGTGGAAAAGCCTGCTCACACTGCCTGGAGAGAGCAAGGGGCTGAACAGAGGCCCAGCAGGTGCGCAGTTGTAAGTAGCAACACCAGTAAATGCAGGGTTGCTGACCGCATGCCATGGAGGTCGTCTGCAGAGAAGTGGAGCCGAACAAAGGTGCCTGGAGAGAAGATCCAGCACAGCCGACAGAGACAGCAAGTGTCCAGAGGGAGAGGGCCATCTCCTGTAGCAACCAGAGAGAAAGTGTTGTCAGGAGAAAGATTCCTGTGTGATGGAGAGGCCCAGCAAGGAGCCAGTGGGAGAGTGCCGTTTCCCATAGTGACCAGAGAGAGAAACCATGGTAGAGACGAAACCCAGCTGAATCGGAGTAAGCTTCAGCTAAATCTTTTGGGTGAAACTCGCCCTGCACCTTGCACAGTGTGTGGTCAGTGGGGGCATAGTATGGTAACATGCCCTGAGATGTGGAGTCCACCACAACCTTTACCATGTTTTGGATGTGGTCAACTGGACCATAAGTCTGGAATGTGCCCTGTGCTCTGGGGTACCACTGGAGCTACTGGTGGGCAGGAGACCAAACCCGCCAGTCTAAGCCATGAGGCTAACGTGTTTGCAGTTGCCCCTAGCAACGCAGGGGAGAGTTCCTTGGAGCCCACAGGGGGTGCCAAAGATGAGTGGACAATGTCAACACAGAACCAGCACTCTCAAATTAAGTTAACCACGGTGCTTTAGAGGGGTGGTAAGACTGACATTGCTGAGTTGTGTGCTGGAACTGTGTGTCTTACAGTCAAAGAAACTAACTGTAGCCTTATGTGTGAGATGGGAGTAACGCCAGTTGAGCGACCCATGGGACATTCTATGAGAGACTTACCTTTGCTCAGTACACAGGGAAATGGAGAGACAAGAGTTAAAAATTTCTATGATGATGTGTTTTCTTCTATTGCAAATGGGGGTTTAAACATTGCTATCTTTCTCAACAGTAGTAATGAGGTAAAAAGTGATAAAAATGCATGTCTGGATGACAATGTGTTGTTTGCAACCAGGGTGGATGCACCAGAACTATCCTTGGTAATCTCAGTGGGGCTCGCACCGGGCACAGCGGAGCCCGGGACCAGCGGGACAACGGCGGGGGGGGCGGCAGAGACACACACACACACCGATCGTTACCCCATTCAAGCGATCGCTTGTATGTTAACAGGCATCGCTGCCTGTTTTAAAATATCTGACATTTTCCTGTGCGAGGGGGCGTGTCTGAGCGGACGTCTAAAGACGCCCGCTCAGATCTAGAGAGCTCCCGGCCGGCCGTTTTTTTACAACGGCCGGCCTGGAGGTAAAGTGTACTCCGCTTGACTATTTTTAACCCCAAAGTGCATTACTTAACATTTATCGACATTAAACCTCATCTGCCATATAGTTGCCCACTCCCCTATTTTATCCAGGCCCTTATGTAATGTTATAATGTCTAAGGCCGGTACTATTACCCTCCCTATTTTGGTATCATCAGCAAACACTGACATATGGCTATTCACACCCTCCCCAATGTCGTTAATAAACAGGTGGGTCCCAGCACAGAACCCTGAGGCACCCCGCTTATGACCCTAGCCCAGTCTGAAGAGACGCCATTTATCATTATTCTCTGTACACGTTTCTGTAGCCAGTTATCTATCCAAATACACACTATTTCATCTATGCCCATAGACCTAAGCTTGTGTAGCAAGCGTTTATTAGGTACTGTGTCAAAAGCCTTTGAAATATCCAGATATACTACATCCACCGGCCTCCCTCCATCCAGATCTCTACTTAGCTTTTCGTAAAAAGTTAGTAGGTTGGTCTGGCAGGAACGGTCTTTCCTAAATTCCAGCTGGTTGTAATTTACTATGCCATTGTCCCGAACATATTCTACTAAGTAGTCCTTAATCATTCCCTCTAGCATTTTGCAAACTACCGATGTGAGACTAACTGGTCTGTCGTTCCCAGGATGGCACCTTTTTGAATATTGGTACTATTGTAGCCTTCCGCCAGTCGCTTGGTACTCTACCAGTCACTAAGGAGTCCTTAAAGGAATAATGCTTCCGCACTCTATTTTAGCTTCCTGTATTACTTTTTTTTACAATTTTTATTACATTCTTTGTAGTTATGGAACGCCAATGCTGTCCCCTCCATCTTATATTTTCTAAATACCACCCTCTTGTCCCTGATGCGTTGCTTCACTTTTTTATTTAGCCATACAGGCTTAGTTTTTGATCTTTTACTTTTGTTACCCAGTAGTATACACCTGGTGATAGCCTTTTGTAATGTGTTCCTAAAACAATCCCACTTTTGGTCAGTTCAACTAGTGAAATAAGATTTCCCATTTAATGTCACCCACTAGCCGGCGTAGCTTGTCAAAGTTAGCCTTTCTGAAGTTTAGGCTTCTTGTCCGACCAGCCCACTTCCCTTTCCCAACATGGTGGAGGTTCAGCGCCCGTCGTGCCACCCACGCCTCCAAGGATGTCTCCCTAGGGGAAGTTGCGAAGGCCGCAGCAGATACCGATTCCGTATTCTGAAGTTTATCTAGAACTGCATTTGCGACACTTTATGGTTATCCCAGACTTCCACATTTGGCCAGAGAGGGGAATAAAGACCGTGGGGGATATAACTTTGACCGGTTCACTGGCATCTTTCGCAGAACTCCAGGGGAAGTTTAACCTTTCCGAATAATTTCCTGTTTAGATACTTTCAAATACGGCATGCTTACCAGACACAAATGGGGGGGATCTTACTGCACCCTTACCGTCTTGCCTTTGGAATCACTCCTTCGGCGAGAGGGTATAAAAAAGCCCTTATCGCTGGTGTACCAGGCCCTGTCAGCTACAGCGGGTGTCCATAAACTTCCTTGCAGACTGAAATGGGTAGAAGATGTACCGGACCTCTCGGATGATGCCTGGGAGGAGGTGTGGGATTACCCCTTTTCTCACTTGGTATCGGTCTCATACCATTTAAAATCCTCCATATAGTGTATTACACGCCTGCACAACTGTCAAAAATATATAGGGACGCCTCCTTCTCCTGCTGGCGCTGCTCGGCACAGCCAGCTGACTTTAGACACATTTTCTGGGACTGTCCGGGGATTGTAGGGTACTGGAAATCAGTCACAGGTTTCATGTCACGGGCGTTGGCACTCCCCATCTCATGCACTATCAATATGTGTCTGCTGGGCCTCACTGAACAGGCTGCCTCTACCATTGCACTGCGTACACTGACTGGAGTACTGTTGTTTTATGCAAGGAAATTGATAGACTGCACTGGAAACGAACAAACCCCCCCTCTCTGGCAGAGTGGAGGGGCATTGTAGACGCCTCTATACACTTATATAAAGCAGCCTACATTAGTAGAGGTTGTCCGAAGAAGTTCGATAGGGTTTGGGGCCATTGGATGACCTTAAATTGAAGTTGATCACTCCTTGAATGGTAAATAACTTAGGCGGCCCCCGGGCGAGGGTTGAATTTTGATCTCAAACTCCTATGGGCATGAGATAACTCCCATGAGACTCGGGTTCTTTTGTGATGGTGTGCTGCCATCTCCTGGTGCAGCTGCTCTCTTACCATCTGCACGCAGCACAGAGCCTCTACCACGTGGGGGAGTCGGGAGATGGCAGGATACTCTGATACTGGGACAATGAGACACATTGAGCCAGGTTGAGATGTGGTTTTGAAGATTAATAAAAAAGTACTTTTCAAAAAAATAAAAAAAGTGAAGTACACATATTACTATTGTTACTATTATCATTAGTTACATTATCTTTTGTATTAATAAAGAAATGCAAAATATTCCTTTGCTTTGTTTCACCCATTATGGGTTTATTTCATTTGAATCTAAAACCAAACAAGAAATTATAGTTTTCAAAGTCAAACTATTTGATGCCGTTAAATATTACAGGGGCATCCCAAGGCTCGTGACACCCGGATCGGAGACTGGGTGACCCCCTGCCGTGATGTCATCGCGCATGCGCAGCCGTCTTATTGACGCCTGCAGAGAGAGGAGGAGAGGTATGCCGCCGGGTCCCCTCCTCTCTCCTGACACTGTCTGGCTCTCGGTCCACCCGTGTGCGGGCCGCACCCCCCCGCGTGACGCCACTGGAGAAATAAACAAATAAAATAAAACAATCAGATGAGAATCGGTATTAGCGGAGTGGGGTGGCTGTTGTAATGATCGAAACAATACTGAAGCGTACGGCTAGGCAACAGTTGCCTCCTACAACTTAAGACTACCCTGACGTCACGCTGCGCCTCTCTTTTTCCCCCTCTCTAGTACAGTTCGTGAATTTAGTGCAATATAAAGGTGAAAATTGTTATTCAGAATAAGAATTTCTTAGAATATTATTTTTGCTTTATTATTAATTTTTAATAAAAAATGCAAATAATGTCCAGATTTTTCTGTGGACCACCAAAATTTTCTCTAGGGCAGCGGTCGCCA
>NW_017308042.1:54770-69604 GCF_000935625.1 Nanorana parkeri
CAACCGATGGTCTGCGGACCACCAGTGGTCCGCAGACCATCGGTTGGCGACCGCTGCCCTAGAGCTTCTTTACTCCTCCTCTACAGTGGTATATGAATCCTAGTGTCATCATGTTCTATACAAGTGTATAGACCCAAGTATGCTGGGGAAGATTCCATCTGTGCAGTAGAGGAGGAGACATGCTTCAGTGAACAGGGAAGCAGGTAGTTGGCTTAGCCATTCAGGTGAGTATAACTTTCTTTTCTTTTTAGTACCTAGACAAAAACAAACACTGAGCCCTTGCAGTGTGGGGGTAGCCCCACTGCAAGGGTTAATACGTTTTTTCCCTGGAGTTCTTCTTTACAGTTTGGAGCATAACAATCAGCTATGCTAAGTATCCTGCCCCATAGGGTGACCTTCAAAAAAAAAAAAAAGATCCAGTTCAACCACTCTGGGGAGAGGGTGGGAAGGAGAGAATCACAAGGCATCAGAACATCAAAGGTTATAAACTATACCATACTATAGACCATGTTTAGGAGGATTTGTACCCACAGGGGTCACTCTCTCATTAACCAGATCAACATTTTTTTTTTGAAGAAAACAATGTACATAATGGCACAGGTTATAACATTGCAAATCATAACAAACCAACCCTACGGAGGTAGTTTATCATATGGGAGGAAGGGGCAGCATTAGATGTCTAAATCTGGTGTTAGAAAGCAGATGAGGTATTGATTTAGGATTCCTATGATAAGGTTCTACCCCTGCAGTCCAAGCTACCTTTAAGTCAAACAGCAAACCTTAAAGAGTATTTACACTTTTGCAGCCAAATTGGGATAACACCTACTTTGTATTTGTTACATGTTCTCGTTCACATTAAATTTTTTTTTTTTAAATTGCTGCTTACATAGTGCATTTTACTTGCTTAAAAATCCTACCTAGCTTCCCCTCTATGTCATGTTAAGGAGTGGGGAAGTCATATTTACGCTAATTAACTCTGCCTGTACTATGGTGGCAGATTTGACTGTTTTAAAGAGAATAAACCTAATCTGAATTGAAAATAGAGGGTCAAACTGAGAGACAAACTGCTTAGTGTAGATTGGAATCTGAACAAAGGCCTTCACTAAATAAACATTTAAAATGTAAGAAAAAAATGTTTTTAGGTATGCTGTGTGACTGCAGAAGTAGAACTACACTTGAACACACAAAAGGACATTGTTAAAATAAACATTAAACAGAAGTCATCAACTTGCACAGTATATTAATAGTCTTAAAGGAGCTCCAGTTATGCTGGTGGTTAATCCAGAGAAGATGTACAGGTATGCACTAATCCTGCAGCCTGGTTAGTTGGATAGCGAAACATCCATGTAGCAGCACTGTAAAAAGAACATAACTGTTTAATAAAGGTTAAAAGTAATGCAATTACAGGATATTTAAAAACATCCTGCCTGTCACACATCAGATGGAAGTTTGATCTCAGCTGCTGGTCCAAGATTGTTATCAGGATAGATGGCACATGGAGAGAGCAGAGTCCAGTCCAGTAAGATTCCAGATAACCTGTGCTGGAAGACACTGATCTGATCCAGTGGCTGAGCAGTGTTGTAGCTGGCTCTCCAAGGCTTGACAAAGGAGGTGAACCTCTGAAATGTGTCACCTAGCAGTGTCTGAGACCTGATGACCTGGAAGTACTCAGCAGCTGTGATACCACCTTGAGAAGAACCAGCAATAGCACTGCTCAGCCACTGGATCAGATCTGTGTCTTCCAGCACAGGTGAGCTGGAATCTTTCTAGACTGGACTCTGCTCTCTCCATGTACCGCCTATCCTGATAACAATCTTAGACCAGCAGCTGAGGTCAGACTTCGATCCGGTGTGTGACAAGTGAGAGGTTTCTAAATATCCTGTAATTGCATTACTTTTAACCTTTATTTAACAGCTACTTTTATACTGCACTTAGATATGTGCACCAAGTTTTTATGTTCTTTTTACAGTGTTAAAATAAACATTAGAAAGTAAAGTTCTCACTGGGATAGCCAAGAGAACACAGTCATGCTTTGACGGTGTCCATTGTCCAGTTGTCTACAGTTGAGAGGTAGTCAAAGGGCCACAACGTGAAAGTGGCAGCAGATCCATATATGGAGAACCCATGAAATCTATGCAGCAAAGAATCACATATTTGAACAAAAGGGTGGAGAATAGGTCTGTTGGAGTGTACAACATTTTCATGTACGAAAGCTGCCGAACAGATATCTTCAAATCTTGATTGCATTGCTCATCAAATAGACCAACTGTGTGTTGTTCATGCCTGGTGCATGGCAGGGGAGATGAGAAAGGTGATATTCATTCATCTGGACAAGACCTCAAGCGTTACACCCTGTGGTGTTGATAAGGGTGTAGGCACATTGGGAATACATGTCAAGATATCCAGATTTTGCATATGAATGTGACTGGCCATTGTCTAAAGATCAAAGGACAAGGTGTTGACCTAGGCCAAGGACTGATCTGCAGTACGATGATGCCCCCTGCTGGAGGACTACAGTGCGTGTGGATAAATATGAAGGACCATGCCGATTGGCCGAAAGACATTTAAGGGACATGCGGAATTCTGGGTAAAGGAGGTGTCGATGTATGTGTATGAATGGGTATAAAAGTCCGTGCGTGCCAATATTGCTCTCTCTTTGAGCCCAGCCAGGATATAGGAACCAGAGGACGGACTTGCTGTGTAAAGTATTCTCTTGATTGTCTTATTGTATCTGTTTGTATCTTTTATTATGTTTGATTAGATTTGTGTATAAATAAATAAGACCATTGCTTCTTTTAACCATTGTATCGTTATCATCATTGGAAGCAGAGAATAGCAAGTTAGCTTATTTCAGGAAGCCAAGGCAATTTAGACATTACAAGGTCCCTGAGGATGTAGACATGCTGGCCAATATATGGTCTGCGAGTGATCCAAGTACAGTCCTGGACCCCACAATCGTCCATGGGAATGTATACCCAGGGCACTCAGGAAACCATCTGTAGAACATGGCAACAAGAAAAGTATATCTTGAAGCTAGGAGACACTTTAATTGCTGTAAAGTTCTATGGGTCCAACGCTTGAGATGAGGGGACATTAGGAATCCTCTGGATGGGCCCAGGTGCAGAATTGGTTTGGGGCCAGTCTATAGAGGTAAGTTGAAGGAGAATCAGTTAATGCAAAAGGTCCAATATTTAGGCTGGGTGTATGACATCATTTGTTTTACAAGCCTTACAAATATGGAGACGGAATGCAAAAAAACTGTAGGGAATGCTATGTTCCTTTAGCAGGTTTAGCAGAGGTTTGGGTGCCAACCTTTGGTCCAGGGTGTGCTGAGACATATAAGTCATGGACAATTGGGAGTCCCAGTAGCATTGGGGAGTCCCTGAAGTCTTATCTTGTTGAGATGATTCTTGTTATCATGATCATCATGCAATAGGAAAAGTGTGTGGATAGGGGATTTGTGCATGTCTATGTGATAGTAGCTTGCAAAGTGGTGCAAGTTGTCTCCCAGTTAGAGGATTAAGTAAATATTGACTGAATGTCCTCCTTAAGTGATTGACTGACTTTAGAAGGGGTCTGGTGGCGAGAGGTCCAGGTCTATTGCAGGAGAGTCATGCAGCATGTCTACTGCGGAGATTCTGTATCTCCACAATGATAACTGGTGTGTGCTGATATGGTCCATTCCCCAGGCAGGAAGAAGGTGGAAATGCCTCTCCGGGGAGTCAATGATGCTGATTGAAGTAATGGCCTGTTTGTTCCACTGCCATGGTTGACACTATTTTTAGTGTCTGAGATGATAATTAGCTAAATTCCCCAAGCTTGTTAACATACATACATAAGGTAACAATGCAAGAGGTGTAAAGGGGGCCTTAAAGTGTAACTTCACAAATGTATCATTATATGTATTAATTTGAAGTATTGAAATAATAATTGCAACCTTTGTTATGAGAATATAAATGTTACCTTCCATGAACAGCAATAGCCGCGACACCAGTTTTCTCAATAATCTTCACCAGGCTGACAGTTTCTTCCACCTGAAATATGAAGGGTGGAAAGAAGCATCATAAGATTACATGTTCAACATTTAGAAAACATTGTTGGTAATGAAAAAAAAAAACAGACTGACGGCACAGTCACATTGGCGGGTTGCCGTGACTAGACGGCATTTCTTTTTCTGCTCGCGCACGCATGGCAGATAAAACCCGTCAGATGTAAAGAGCCGTTACCGGCTGTTTCACATACACACGATCGGCAGCTCTATAGCCTGCTGATCGTGTGTATGTGCTGGCTGTGTGACCCCCCCCCCCCCCCAAAGGAGATCAGCATCTTCCTCCTTGTTGATCTCCCTCCGTGCTGTGAATGCAGAAGTTATGTGTAATACATAACTTCCGCATTCACCTGCCAGTCATCTGGCTGCTATTGCCAGAGAGAAGAAGCTGATGAAGCAGATCTCTGCTTCATCAGCTTCTTTTGGAGTCCCCAGGTGACATAAGGGGTCTTAGAGACCCCCTAATATCTCCATAAAGAGGACCCGTCAGTGTGCCTTTGCTATTATATAGGGGGATTGGTATCCCCCTATGTAATAGCAATGACATTAAGTGTAAAAAACATAAACAAAGAGTTAAAAAAATAAAAAATCACATAAAATTTTTTTTTAAAAACCCCAAAAACGTTTAAGTCCCCCAACCCCCTGTTTACGCACATATAAATGTAAATATGCGTCTGGTGCACCAGAGCACTTAAACGACAATTGCGCTACACATGTTACATATCGCCACAAAATTCGGAGTGTGAGCAATAATTTTAGGCCCATCAATCACTGATAACACTAAACAGATGGTAAAAGCTTTTAAAGCGTCGCCTATGGCCAATTTTGGGTATTGTAGTTTTTTGAGGTTTCGCGTGCGCACGCAATTTTAGGGCTTGACATGTTTGGTGTCTTTTTACGTGACGTGACCCCGTCGTTTATATTTTACCAAAAGATTGGGTAATAATAAATGTTTTATCATTTAATATAGGCTAAAGTTTTTTGTTTTTTTTAATGTCGGTAATTTTTCCTTAATATAGTAAAAAATAAAACCCCCAGTGGTGATTAAATACCACCAAAAGAAAGCTCTATCTGTCCCCAAAAAATGGTATACAATTTATTTCAGTACAGCGTTGCATGACGGAATAAATGTCAGTCAAAGTACCGCAGCGCTGAATACTGAAAAATGGCCTGGATGGAAAGGGGGTTTAACACCGCGGACTTCATGTGGTTAAGGGAAACATAAACTGAGCTATTAAACACTGACCCCCTACAGATCATATGTTTGTAGATAACTGGGGACACATACTACTATGTGTCCCCAGTTATGAATGAACAGGCTGTGATCTACATCACAGCCTGTTCATTCAAGAATTTAATCCGATCACTCCAGTGTTTGTAAATAACTGGGGACACATAGGGGGTTATTCACAAAGCTGCCGCAGTCAGCCGTGTGATTAACCAACACGGAGTGAAGTGAGCCGAACGCTGTTCGGCTATTCACTTCAGGCTTGTACAGCTGATTTCTGCCGTACACCGTCTTGCTGTGGCTGGGTTTGGGTCAGCCGACCCTAAGTGCAGAAGGATTTCAACTCGGCTGAGCCGAACCTCTGGCAGGCTACTCGCTACTGTTCGGCCTATTCTCATAGGGGCCGAACAGCAGTGAGTGAATGCATGCAATTGGCCATCAGCCAGGCGTGAGATGATGGCTGGCTCCACCAAGCTGCAAGTAGCAGGTTGTCGGCCGTTCGGCTAGCTTCGGCTTTCACCTCGGCTCAGTCGAGCCGAAACATAGTAAATATCTTACTATCAGCAGTTTGTGAATGAATGGGAAGCCTCTGTACTGATTTCTTTTTTTCTGTTAAAAAAACATGAAATTAACTGTGGCAGCGCATGGCAAAGCTTTGTGACTCATTGCCGTGCATTGTGATACCTTGTGTTGCAATTAAATATACGCCTGTATCATTTTATCACAACACAAACACCAACACAGCGTAAGAACAATTGTTAACATAAGTCGCTTTTTTACACTTTTGCATACCTTCATTTTTTTTACTTTTCGCAAAAAGGCGCAATTACAAATGTGTATAGGCGCAATTAAAAAATATTTTTTTTGTGAACGGATACTGCTTTTAGTGTGTTTTATCAATTGAATTGTGTATTTTTATCGGTTTAATATTAATTTGAGAAACATTTGCGCAATTATCGCACGGCCTACAAATTTAGTATCACCATCTTTTTATTCTACCGGGCCTGCGCTTTCAGAAAATATATGGTTTGGGGGGTCTTTTACAAACGCTAGCAACGCAGTAGTTGAAAATCAAATCAATGGGAAAAATTGCAAAAATGGCTTGGCCAGCTGAATTGAAAAATGTTTCGGAGGGCTTGGCAGCGAAAGGGTTAAGGGCAAACACAAAAAGTCTCTATCCACAGAGTATCCTTCCCCTGTTACACAAGAAAGCTTCCAGCAGCAACATAAAAGACAGTCTTTTGTTCACATAAAGGCCAACATTTACATGTACTTCTCATGATAATCAGCTTTCTTCAGCATATACATTCCTTAGTATTGCTCAGTAGCTTTCCTCAGCTCCAGGCACACCTCTCCAGAGCTCCAGATCCCAGCTACAATTCTGAAAATCTGGAGGAATCTGAAAAGGCCAGGTTCTTCCTTATATAATGGTTTACTCTCTGGACCGAGGTACCAAGTCGACCCAGTACGACCTTTTTACGTGTGCGTTTCCACCCATAACCTTGCACTTTCCTCAGGCCCACATCCTTCCTCTTTTTTACATAGCCTTTATCGGTCATTACCCAGACAGTCAACCCGGTAGCATTCCCTCTGTCATCTCTATGGTGCTTATCACTGCCGAACTCCTGGCAGCCCGTTGCTACGCTAACCCCGTCAATCGCTTTGGGGTCCCTAGCAGTCTTCCCATTGACCCATTTGGTCACCTCACACCGTTCAAGACTCAGGTCCTTGTCAGTAGGGAATTTTCTGACCACCACTCCCTCGTTACTGACCCATTCAGTTTCAGTGTTGTTGCTCCCAGCAACCAACCCCAATCGCTTTAAAATAGCACCTTTGTTATTGTCAGTTTTTGTATGAACCACATTTAGCCATTGCCATTGTACCAGTACCTTCTGGCGTTTTCACCACATCCTTTTTAACCCCTTTTGAGTTACAGGTGACATTATTCGGGGTAACCAAACCCTTACAATTTTTAATTTAATTATATGTTTCACCCATCTCACCATTATCAGTGGCATAGTCGGGCAACACAGTATTTGTAGAGGAACCACACCCCTGGGAGTGTTCCTCTTCCCCAGCAACTTCACGGTTCCCCGTTTCTACTGGCAACTGTGCAGGGGCTGTCGCTCCTTAGGGCCACCCAAATAATTTTTAACCCTGTCCTGGGTTTCGGACAGAATTTCTGCTGCTTTCTCACTTTTACTTGGCCCGTCCACCTGGTGAATTATAGCAGCTGCCACAGCATTCGCACCCTCTTCTACCAGCTGATCAGCAGCTGATCCTTCTGGCACAGCAGAAATATTGTGCGTCCCGTCACTGTCTAGCACAGGACCATCAGTTACCATCCGTACATCATTTTTATCTGTTTCCATTTTGTTTGGCAATATCTCATGTTTGTTTATCTCTGGGGTCTCAGACAATACATCTCCCCCTAGAGGTAACAAACATTTAGGCAACTTATTCCAATCTATGCTGTCTGGGCTCCCATCAAACTTACCCTATCCTTCTAATGAGCCCCTCTGAGATTTCCAAGGATATTTCTGTTGCACCCACTCTGGTAGCAAACAATGCATTTCCATCCCGGCGCATTTTTAACAATTTTTACATCAACATTAACTTTTTCCACAGTAGTAATGTTCAAATCCCCCTTTGGATTAAAAAAAAACACACATTATCACAGGCATTTTTAACACTTGCCTCTCCATATTCCTGTGCACCAAGTAGAGGCAAGTCTCTCATACAATGTTCCATGGGCCGCTCAACTAGCGTTACTCCCATCTCACGCCTAAGTTTACAGTCAGTCTTTTTGGCTACAGGACAAACAGTTCCAGCAAACAATTCAGCAAAGTCAGTCTTACCACCCCTCTCAGGCACCGTGGTTAACTTAATTTGAGAGCGCTGGTTCTGTGTTGACTTTTTCCACTACTCTCTGGTGCCCCCTGTAGGCTCCAAGGAACTTTCCCATGCATTGCTATGGACAACTGCATGCACATTAGCCTCATGGTTTAGACTGGCGGGTTCGGACTCCTGCCCACCAGTATCTCCGGTGGTACCCCACAGCTCAGAGCATGTCACACACCCATGACCCCATCGGCCACATGGTGCACAAGGTACTGCATAATTTTTATCACATGCGTTTCCCTCCTGGGAGCTCCTGGCAGGTAGAAATGCACCTACAGCTTGAACATAATGCTGAGCTACAACTCCACTGCAGCTTTTCACTTGTGGTGACAACCTTTTCCTGGTTGCAATGGGAGATGGCACTCTCCCGTTGAACACACTTTGGCTCTCCTGGTTGTACTGGATCCTCTCTCCAGGTATCTTTACTAGGCTCCACTCCTCTGCAGGCAACATCCATGGCACGCGGTCAGCAATCCGGCGTTCATTGGCATTGCTACCGACAACTGCGCCCCTGCTGAGCCTCTGTTCAGCCCCTCACTCTCTCCAGGCATTCAGAGCGGGCTTCTCCACTGTAATAGCTGGGGTCAACGCCGCCAAATGCTGCTTGCGCCAATCCATGGCAGACAATCGGTTTTGTGCAATCCACTGCATTTTTGCACACTGTGTTCCACAGTCCACAGAAAATTTTAGAGCACTGTCTCTTTAAAGACTTGCTTTTCTCCTGCAGGCCTTGACTCACCTGCTTTACACAGCAAGCAATCTCTGCTGTTTTAACTAAAGCAACAGTTTACCAGAACTTCTTTTCCAGGGACTCCAGTCTCTACACACTCTGCCCTTTTTATGTCAGTTCTCTGCATTCACAACTTCTTCCATTTTCCTGGGTCCTGTACCTTTAAGGCCTCTGTGAGAGCATGGGCGGTACCACAGTGCATCCCACTTCTGACACCCCTTGTAACAAGGACTACTCGACTGTAGTCCAGAAATGCAAGTAAATCGCAGTTTGTTAAGGGCAAACACAAAAAGTCTCTATCCAAAGGGTAACCTTTCCCTGTTACACACTACAGTTTCCAGCAGCAACATAAAAGACAGTCGTTTGTTCATATAAAGGCCAACATGTATGTACTTCTCATGATAATATGCTTTCTTTAGCATATATATTCCTTAGTATTGCTCAGTAGCTTTCCTCAGCTCCAAGCACACCTCTGTGCGATACTCACACTGCTCTCCCAGCAGTGTGTCCAACAGGTCCTAGGGTCACCGACCTTCCTGGCCTCTCCCAACCGGGCAGTTCCTTGAGCGTCCAGCACGCACCTGAGTCTGCTGTGGTTGTGTGCCTCCTGCACACACACAACTCCTACCCTGAGCTCTGGGCTGGCTTCTTAATGAGGCTGCTCTCAGCCACCTGATCAGCCCAGGCTGGTCATTGACAACACGTGGCCCTAGGACTGGAGATTTCCTCCCACCCAGAGCTCTAAGAAATCTCCAGAGCTCCAGATCCCAGCTACAATTCTGAAAAACTGGAGGAATCTGAAAGGCCAGGTTCCTTATACTGTATAATGGTTTACTCTCTGGACCCTCTCAGCCCCTCTGGCTGAGAGTCCTGGGTGCCATAGTTGCCAAACTACACCGTGGCATTGGCTTACACTGCCACAATAGATACATCTGCTATAGGCAAATCTGGCTCTTCACCAATCTCTAAGGTTTTGCAATCTCAAGGTTCATTTTACTGCCACTTTAATGACCCTCTCCCCAGTAACATATTCTTATCTTCCACACCATTCAGCCGCCAAGAGTGAATATAATCCCTGCATAAGTAATACAGTGCTGTTTGGCTCAGTGCTATCTCATGGATTTTGTCTCATGTGCCTTCCTTCCCGAAAATACCAGCCATTCCCCTTGGTTCCTTCCTGAATGAAGCAGTAGTGGAAGTGAAGGAAAATCTTGGGGTGTATAGGACTGTAATGATTTTCTTTTTTTTTTTTCTAAACTGGAAAAGTCCTTTCTGTAGCACTTATGACACTGGTTTCTCTTTGTTACTATAAACTACACCAACTTTGGGGCTAAGCACCACCTATTCACCATCTCAATGTCATATGAGAGCACTTATCAGGTCATTGGATAGGGATACACTGGTTGTGGGGGCTTACCCAAAAGGCAGGGAAGTCAAGCCCTAATAAAGTGAAATCAGAATTAGAGGGCTCACAGCAGATAATTTCCCCACAAGCCCTGGGGTGTTGGTTGTGGGGGTGCGGGCAAGGGGGCTTATTCACATTGGGGTACCCCTTTAATAAAGCGGCACCCAGATGTGCGCTCCCCCCCTTATGAATGAGTAAGGGGTACTGTACATTCACTAAAGGGTTAAAGTAAATGTTTAAAAAAGATGCTAGACTTTTTAAAAAATTCCTTTAATTGAAAAAAAACCAAAAGACAAGTTTTTGACAAGTCTTTTATTCAGAAAAAAAAAGCTGCACCCGTGGCTCAGCTTTTTATGCAACTCTCTCCCCCTATGCCCGACGATCGGGACCCACCCAGTGCCCCTGCTTCTTCCTCCACCCGGGACATTGCCATATACTTTACACGGCGCCCACACAAAAACGCCGCCACAGCAGGCCGCAAAATGGCGCCGAAAGTTGTTCCGGCAAAGAAGGCCGGGACAGATCATCTGCAACCGCAGACGCCAGCCCAAGCCTCCGCTCCCCAGTCCGCTCCACTGGACAGAAATTGCTGGACTCCCTACAGCCTCTCCAGTCCTCTGGGACCCAGATTCCCTCCATGACCACCCCTGATTTGCCACCGCCGGCGTTTCTCATGGACACAGAACAGCCTGCAGCCACATAGGTGCGCAACCTTCTCACTGCCTTCCGAGCAGACTTTGACTCCTGGGCCACAAGATTAGAGGGGGCTCTGAGAGGGGAGGTAAAAGAACTCAACCAGGGGATTACTGCCACTGACTCCCATCTGTCAGGCCTGTCGGCCTCAGTCTTAGCACAGGAGACCAGGCTGGTGTCCCTAGAAACGGCCCAAGCCACACACCGCTCCCACCTCCAACAGTTGCATCTGCGAATGGAAGATGGCAAAAAGCGGAGCAGGTGCAATAATATTCGTTTGCGGGGGATCCCGGAGGCTACCCAGGGCCCTGACCTACATGCTACGGTAACCGCTATCCTTAATTTGGCCCTAGGGAAGTCACCTACTGATGCCATTGAGCTGGATTGGGTGCATCGTGTCACAGGGATTAACCTGGGGAACCCCAACCGTGTGAGGGACGTCCTCTGTCGGGTACACTTTTTTGCCATTAAGGAGGAGATCCTCCGTGTCGCATTGTACCGGTTGTCACAATTGGTTCTACCACACTACAGCCACTAGGGGACAGGGGACTGGGTGGACCCAGAGACCTACCGGAGTCCCGACTTGAGTGAGGGTGTGAGCTGCCGGGCGCTGGCTCCTAACTGGCCCTCAGAAGGGATGTAGGCACATGGCAACCCCACTTGCTGTACGCACTGAGACCTTCTGTGCTATCCTGTTACATAATACACTGTTTAATGCTGTTTCATTGCTTATGCATGTTATCTTGGGTACGAGTTCCCCCGCTGGGGATGGCACCGACCATGTTGTCCGTGGACGGGGTTCTCCTCTCTTGGCGAGCTCTGTCGTGGTTCGCCCTCCCCCTTCCCCCCAGTGTACTCCCGCGGTTGGTGGGGCACGGGGATTGGGGGGCCACCCTGATAGACCTCCTTGGCTCCCGGGCGTGGGACCAGGGTGGGTCCACGTTGGTGCTTATATGGTTTTGTATTTTTGTATCTTTATATTGTTGCAATACCGTCTCGATTTGATCTCACTAGCTAGGGGGATGATAATAATCTAGATAAACTAGCCCTAAGGGCTTATGAGTCCCGAGACAAATCTGGGAAGGCCCTAGCTCAGTCTTTACACCCTAGACCCGCCTCTGTTTATATCCCTCGCATCCAATCCGCATCTGGTACCCCTGTCAGCTCACCTTTAGGTATTCAACACACCTTTGCAGATTTCTATAGCTCCCTTTACAACCTCCCGGAGTCAGCCGTTCCTTCTTTGGACCTCGCTGAGGAGGTTGCGGCGTATATTCGACATACGGTCCTCCCGCCCCTGGAAGACTCGGACGCCGAGGCCTTGGAGTCCCTTTTCACCATGGAGGAACTGCTTTTTGCGCTCAAATCGACCCCAACCGGTAAGAGCCCGGGTCCTGATGGCTTCACGGTGAAATTTTTCAATTCATTCTGTGATAAGCTGACTCCCTTCCTCCTACAGGTGTTTAATTCTATCGCACCTGGTGCCTCTTTTCCTACTCAATTGCTGGAGGCGCATATCTCGTTGATCCCTAAGCCTGGTAAGGATCATACTCTTTGTACAAACTACAGACCGATCTCCCTTCTCAATGTGGACGTGAATATGTTTGCCAAATTAATTGCCAACCGGCTGAAGCCGCTTCTCCCAGGAGTGATCCACACAGATCAAGTGGGGTTCGTACAGGGTAGGGAGGCACGAGATAACACCATCCGGACACTTCTGCTGATGCACTTTGCTAAAACATCTGGCATACCACTATGCCTCCTGTCAGTGGACGCAGACAAGGCGTTTGAACGCCTGGACTGGTGGTTCCTCCAACAGCTTGGGATCTGACCCGCCATGTTGCGAAACATAATGGCCCTATACTCCTGCCCATCCGCTGGGGTCCGAGTCAACGGCTCACTTTTCCCTAGCTTTAAGATCTCTAATGGCACCCGGCAGGGCTGCCCGTTATCGCCTCTACTTTACATTCTCACCACGTAACACCTGGCGGTTGCCCTCCGGCAGGACTCTGCTTTCCAGGGCCTGCAGGTGGAACCCCACAATTCCAAACTGGTGCTGTTCGCAGACAATCTACTACTTTATGTGACTCAACCCCATATCGCCATGCCCACGATTTTGCGCGAGTTCCAACGTTTCAGCTCTCTGAGTAACTTTCGGGTCAACCTTACTAAGTCGGAAATCCTAAATGCATCCTTGGGGATGACAGGCCTGTGCCTCCTGACTGACAATTACCCCTTTCGTATTTGCACTACCTTGTTAAAAATACCTAGGTGTTGCTCTCCCGACTGATCTAGCAGACCTATACTCTGCTAATTTTCGCCCCTGCTTGAAAAGGTTATTCTAGACCTCGCTACCTATGACCACAAACACATTTCTTGGCTGGGGGGGATTAATGCACTCAAAATGGACATAGTACCTAGATTTCTTTAGCTATTCCAGACAGTACCTATCGCCCTACCGCCTACCTATCTGAAACAAGTCCAGCAGGTCTTCACAAAGTTTGTGTGGGGCTCTGTGCGTCCGCGACTCAGTTATCAGTCGCTGGCCCTTCCCGAAACGCAGAGGGGGGGGGGGGCGAGTGCACCAGATATCTTTCTTTACCACGGCTTTGCCGTGTTGACCGGTGTAGTTCACTGGTTCCACAGAGGTGGAGAGAAACAGTGGGTCAGACTGGAGGAGACACTAAAGCAGGTGATTTGCTGGCATTGCCCTGGGTACCCCTTGGATCCAGACTGGTGCACTCCTCCCTGCCCCTATTGACAGCCCATGTCTTGAAGCTGTGGGATCGCTGTGTCTCTAAACACACCTTGTCGGCTTACATAGGCCCGATGACCCCTTTATTTGGGAACTCGATCTTTCCTCCGGCCCTGACTGGATATTCCTTTGGTAGATGGACAAAGGCCTCCCATTGCAGGGTGCTCTCGGCATTGCAGGCACAACCTCTAACAGGGGAGACCTGCCCTGACCCGGGGGACTGGTTGTCGGAGGGACAATTTCGCTCCTTTGTTTCCTCACTCCAAGGACCAGAAAGCTGCGGCGGGGAGCCAACAGAGTTTCACTCCCTCCTTCTGGCCTCTACGCCTCACTCCCATGTAGTCTCCCTTCTCTACTCCATCCTCTCACTCTTAGCCTCCCCTACCTTACCCACCTATACGTCTACTTGGGAATGCGAACTGGACCTCACCTTTACGTCTGCTGACTGGGAGAAGTCGTTTGCCCTCACGCATTCCCTTTCCATCGCTAGCAGGGCCCATGAGAAGAATTTTAAAATACTCACTAGATGGTACAGATGTCCTACGGTCCTCCACTGGTATTATCCTGCAGTGTCTGATTCCTGTTGGAGATGTGGCACATCCCCGGGAAATATGACTCATATTTGGTGGAGCTGTCCTCAACTCCAAGGATTCTGGCGGGAAGTGTTTGGGATATACCTCAGAGTGACAGGAACAGTAATTGCAAACAACCCCAAAATTCTGGATGGCTCAAGGGGACGAAGAAGGGTGTTCTGCAAAACTTTCTCACAGCGGCCAGGACTGTTATCCCGCGCCACTGGCGTACATCGGTGATCCCTACCCTTGTGGAGTGGGTTGTGGAGATGGACCATATTGCTGACCTAGAAGGCCTCTTGGCAGGAGAACGTGATGCTGGAGACAAGTATGTTCACACATGGTCCGCCTAGATTGTTTTCAGAAACTCTGACGGCTTCCTGACTGCCCTCTCACTTTAATATGCCTCCCCGAGGCTGCCATTGGGATGCCTGGAAGGGGGTAGGAGATTGTCATCCCGTCACTTGACCCCTTCTCAGCTCAACTTGGTCTCTTTCCTCCT
>NW_017308042.1:69649-96683 GCF_000935625.1 Nanorana parkeri
CCCTCCACCTCCCCACTGAGACTCATGTGAGTACCTCTCCACTTTTCACTTATCTCTCCCCAGGAAACACTCCTTGAGGCAGATGCATAGACCTGGGACTGCCTGCAGATCCATTATTCCAACCTACATCCTGAGAGTCTTGTGGAACTGAACATTCCCCATCTCTGGTGGGGGTTCCCCCACCCCTTCAATTATACAGTCTGATTACCAAACAAGACCTGGATATCTTTATTAGACTGACAACCCTCAAACCCTGTGCCGATACACCTATTTGTTAGATTGCCTTGATCTCTGTAATTCAGGCCAGGATTACCTTCTCACCCACTAAGACACTGGTCTCCCTTGATATATATATATAGACACTATCTCTTGGGACCAGTGAACAGATTCTAGATGTCACTCAGAATAAAGACCACCCCTTCCTGCAACTCTGGTGTCAAACTGCTCCCACAGAAATTGTTGCATACCCACTGCCTCTGCCATTTAATTAAATGCCAGAACAGTGCAGCTAACTCTGCTTACCTGACAGACTGCTGGGGTATGTCATAGTTTACCTCTTTCATAGTACATATGCTGAGCTGTTTCTCTGGGCAGACACCTGTGATGACAGCCAAACATTGTCCATTGGCTGTACTTTAAGAGCAATAGTTTAGAGATAACCATGAATGTTGGCCCTACAATTATGGCTCTCGAACTGTAGTGACTAAACATTATTTACCCTGATAGCTAAATATCAGCTGACATGGGAATCCCTATTGGGGAGGAAGTTGGTGTTTCTAAAGAAGCTCAAGTGCATCTTTAAGTGCTCTGGAGTGTGCCAGCTTCTTTAATATTTGGTAGTCCTAGCCCTGACAGTTAAACCGTACTTTCTCACATACTCTTTGGAAGATAGCTTATTTTGTACAGAAGTAAAATTGTTTGACTATTCTATTTATCTAGATATAATGCTTGACTATTATATCAATGAGGGCCATCTCATTACTTTTTAGTGAGCAATCTATGGACTCATTATAATTTATCCAGAGGGAATTGCAGCACTGCATTAATCAGTAATTTGTTCTCTTCTTTAAAGTATGACTAAAGTAAAAAACATTTCTTTTAGATGTGAAAAGCGTGGTGAGTGGTTACAACCATTGTTATTTTTTGCTGAAAAGGGGAGATTTTCTCTTTCAAACTGTCCTGATCACCATTGTCAATGGGAAAAAGTGAGGGTAAATCCAACATTTTAAGTTGCCACGAGAGCAGGAATATAGGGGGAATCCTCCAATAGGAACACTTGTTCAGATGAAAGCTGTCTAAGTGGGGATTTCCCTGACATTGGAAAAATGTGAAGGGTATTCTCTCTCTGAGACACAGATATAAAAAAACTAACAGAGATTTTAACCCTGCCCTACGCAGAATTTAAAAAATGACTTTGGATGTCCTTAACCGCCTCCCGGAGCTTCCTGGATGTGACAGGCCACCTAAAAACAGCCTGTTAGCCCCGCCCACTGTTGGAAACCGCCAAAATAAAAAAACAGGCAGCGATGCCTGTTTACATACAAGAGGTCCGCCGGCTATAGAGCCGATGGATCGCTTGTATGAGGTGCCTGTGTGTGCGCGCCCCCCTCCGCAGCCCCCCCTCCCACTGTCCCGCTGGTCCCGGGGCTCCGCTGTGCCTGGTGCGAGCCCGGGACCAGCATGGTGGCTCTGTGACAGGCGATCAGAGGCAGATCGGTACATGATCTCCCCCGATCCCCTCACCGATGTCAGAATGTGAAAGTGATGTATAATACATCACTTCCCCATTCTGCTGTCATCCTCCAGCTTTTGAAGCTGATGAAGCAGATCTCTGCTTCATCAGGTTCTTTGGGGGGTCCTAGGTGACATTAGGGGTCTTGGAGACCCCTGATGTCTCCATAAAGAGGACCTGTCGCATCCTTTCCAAGACATAGTGTATCTTAGCCCCCATGTGATAACAATAAAGTTAAGTGGGGAAAAAATGAAAGTGGGGGAAAAATGAGTCACATGAAAAAGAATTTTAAAAATCCACAAATTTTGTTGAAAGTCCCCACCCATACATACAGGCGTGCAAACATGTGTCGGGTGCTCATACGTGCGAAAACGACGATTGCGCCCAATACGCCGCACATGTTGCATATCACCGCGATTGTCACAGTGAGAACAATTATTTTAGGGCCATTAATCACTAATAACACTAAGCTGATGAGCGGTAAAAGCTTTTAAAGTGTCGCCTATAATCGATTTTGGGTATGGTAGTTTTTTTTTTTTCAATGAATTTTTATTTATTCAAGAAACATTAATACAACGCATTGTCAAGTATAAGACACATTATACAGTTACCATATCGGAAGCATCTACATATCATATGCATTAAGATAACACACATTTAGGAGATCGGACTAAACAATTCCAAGGAACTTAGTTTGGGTATCCTGCAGGATACTGGATAACTTTTCGTTGATGAAAAACGAATTTAATCGTTGACTGACCCCGCTAAAGAGAATTTGCTGTTTTCTCCATGCCTGCGCTACGGTTTGTTTTGCAGCCACGAATGTGAAAACAGCCAATTTATGTTGGGACTTCGTGAGGTTCGGAGGTTTAAGGTGCAATAAAGCAAATCTCGAGTCTTTGTGTATATTCGTTTGGAGGACTGTGTTTAGTGGTCTGAATGTTTTGGCCCAGAATCTGTGTACGAACGGGCATGTCCACCATGTGTGCATTACGTCGCCCTTCGCCTCGCAACCTCTGAAACACTTGGCCGATTATTGGGGATGTGAATGTGCTAGTCGAGCAGGCACCATGTACCATCTCATCATGGATTTGTACGCTGACTCTGGTGAGGTGATGTTGATGGAACATGATGATGCCGAGGCCCAGATTTGTTGCCAATCTAAGTCGGGTATGGTCCCACAAGTCCTTTTCCAAAGCCACAGTGGCGTGCTGTGTAACCCCGGCTCTGACTTCTGCCAGATCTGAGCGCATTAAGGCGTTCCCCCATATAAAGATTCTATGTACATATGTGATCCAGGAGAGAACAATGGGCACCCCGATCCAGTGAGATACAGGACAATCAGTGGTAATCTGCCGTTCAAAACACATAAATGGCATAGCATCCCCCATGTAACATCCCCCCCTCCTATAACACCAAAACTGAACCCCTTGCTTACCAGTAATAAAAGTAACGGAACAACTAGGAGCTTGTACCCAAAAACTCCCTACCAATTGTCAGAGCACCCCCAGTAAGAAGTGTCCCAGTTCCAAAAGCGAAAATCAAAAAGTAACCAAAAAAGAGGGCAACCGAAGTCCGTGTGTAACTTGGTGGAGAGTGCGCTGCCTCCCATGGAACATTAGGCCTGTTACATAGGGCCAAGGCATCAGTGGTGTAACATTCCAATGGTTCTAGGAATGAAGAATCTGTGGATCTCATCCCCAGCTCAGGGGTCTCCCTATAGCATACATCAGGTAGGTAGGATGGGAAGAAACAGCAACAGTAGCCAAACAGGGCATCCCCAATATGAGTACTCCAATGTAGCTCTCATGAAAACCAAAGGCCCGGTTCACCGTATGGTATCCAGCCAATCTCCCGCCTGTACTGGGGTGTCAAAGAAATGGACCGTGCCCGAGTGCTGGATCCGCAACCTACTCGGATAATACATGCCATATTTAATTCCTTTCTGTGCCGAATCTCAACAAAAGATCTTCTTTTTTTCTGTATCTCTGCAGAGAAATCAGGGAAAAAGCGAAGTTGCGCGTTACCACAGCTCACATCAGGGCATCTACGAGCAGCAGCCATGATCTTATCCCTGTAGTTCAGGAGGCGAGCCAGAAATGGACGCGGAGGGGCCCCCGGTGGTGCCCTACCCGTGGGAACTCGGTGGGCACGTTCAACCACGAAAGTAGGGGGCAGCTCATCCAGCCCCAGGACCCTGTTAAATAAGTCCTCACCGGGTCTGCACCCTCTTCACCCTCCGGCATCCAACTATGCGCACGTTGTTCCTCCTCATGCGGTTTTTGGCATCATCAACTTTGGCAGCCAGGAGATGGACAGTGCGCTGCAGTTCAGTAAGTGTAGCAATATGTCCATGCACCGTGTCTTCCACATCTGACACCCTGGTTTCTGCGACTGTGATGCGGGTACGGATCTTATCCAGATCATGGCGGATCAGAGTGCACTCTGCCGCCAAATGATCAATTTTAGCGGTGAGGGTGACTTGGCAACCCTCGATCGCCGCCAGTATGGCCGGCGTCCCCAGTCCAGCTGGGACAGGTGTAGTTGGGTCCCCCGGCACCGAAGTCTGCGGCGAGGTAGCACTCACCCCCTCCACGCCACCTTCCTCCATGTCTAGCTGCTGTATAGGAGACGCAGGGACGGAAAGCCGGCGAGGCCAAGATGGCGTCAGCTGATCCCACGCCTGGGCCCTTCGCTTTGCGAGCGGATCTCCGAAGAGCTGCGGCCCGCCGACGAGATTTAGCGGGCATAAGTCCGGTCCCGGGTAAGTCCTGCACAGGATGGGGGACAAGTCGGGCACTGAAATCACGTCAGGCAGGAGAAATATCAGGATATTTGCGTTGGAAGCAGCGGAGCTCCACCAGGCACGTGTGGTCAGCTTCACATCGTAGCCACGCCCCCATGTGTACTTCACCTAACCGTGAGCTGATCAATGAATCAGAGCCTCCACAGTCCTGGTCAGGCACCATTAGGAAGAAAAACTCAAAGTATCAAGAAAATATGAATCAAACTGCTTGAAATTTGGATTTATTCAAGAACCTGGTAGTGAGCTGGATCCATGGCCGCTTTCTGTTGTGTGTTCTGAGAGTTTATCCAATGATGCCATAAAACCTTCAAAACTAAGAAAACACAGAAGACACTTGCAATCAAAACACCCGGATTCAGCTAAGAAACCACTTGAATATTTTCAAAGAATGCGTGAAAATATGCAAAAGCAAATAGTTGCTTTAACAAAAATGACTGTTGAAGATAACTCCTTATTAAAGGCTTCTTATCTGATAGCACTTCAGATCATAAAAAATAAAAAGCCGTATACGATTGAAGAATTAATTAAGCCTTGCATGTTACAATCCTATGAAGAGGTTTCGGGAAAGGAAGCTGTCCAGAAACTGAAGTAATTCCTATGTCCGCTAACACTGTCAAGCGCAGAATTGAAGACATGGCTGAAAATCAAGTTATAAAAATGGTCAAAAATTCACCATTTTATTCAATTCAACTTGATGAACCAACAGATGTAGGTAATAAGGCCCTTCTCCTTTATTTTGTGAGGGTTGAGTGTGAAGGAGAGTTACAGGAAGAACTACTTTGTTCGCTCTACTTGCCGGGTAGAACAACTAGCTCTGAGAATTTTGAAGCACTTAGAGAACTATGGGGTTAGGGCTTTCCCCATAGTTCTCCGAAGGGTAACGGGAGGACACAAACTAGCGTATATTCTCCTTTAATAGTTATTTCCTGGAACACGGAATTGAATGGAAAACATTTATTGGGATATGTACAGAGGGTGCCGCAAACATGACTGAACATCTTTCAGGAATTGTTGCAAAGGTGAAAAATGTTGGCCACCCAGACATTTTGTGTACACACTGGATTACACATTGTGAGCAACCTGCGGCAAAAAATGTCCCCAGAACTACACAAAGTATTATCAGATGTTATTAAAATTATAAATTAAATTTGACACAAAGCGCTCAATTCTCGAATGTTTGAGGCACTTTGTGAAGAGATGGTTTCCGAGTGTACTCGCCTTCTTTTACACGCTGAGGTGAGATGGCTGTCGAGGGGCAACATACTAACCCGACTGTTCGCCCTGCGTGAAGAAGTCAAATTATTTTTCCAGCAGCAAAATAATGCGAAATTTCAAGAACTCTTGTCCGACAATGTGTGGTTAGCCAAGCTTACATACCTGGCAGATGTGTTTTCGCTGTTAAATGAACAAAACATATCCTTGCAAGGACGTGCTCACACTACGAGGTAAAATGGATGCTTTTAAAAAGAAAATATTACTGTGGCAAATGCAGTTGGCTGAAGAAAATCTGCAAATGTTTTCAAATTTTTATGAATATATGAAAGAGAAGGATGTCAACCGGCAGGTGGTAACCATTGTTCAACAGCACTTAAAATCACTCACAGAATCTTTTGGTCGTTATTACCCAAAGAAAGAAGATCCCAGACATGGCAATATGTGGATAATAGATCCATTTGCAGCAAACACTGAAGATAGCAATTTAAGCATGAATGAAAAAGAAAGCCTCATCGATCTATTATCTGACAACAGTCTCAAAGCTAAATTCCAGTCATCTATATCAAGACCTCATTTTTGGCTCTCCATAAAAAGTGAATACCCATTGCTGAGTGAAAAAGCAATGAAAATGTTGATTCAATTCTCAACAACATATTTGTGCGAAAAGACATTTGTATCAGTCACAGCAATTAACACTCCGGTCTCGGCTTGAAATAAAAACGGCTCTCCGTCTTGCAGTAACGTCATTGGAGCCAAAAATCCATAAACTTATTTCAAACAAGTAGGAACAAATATCACAAAACAAAAAATGTGGATTGCCTCAACACTGTCCCCTTGTACTATATCTCCCCCTATAATACATTAGTTACAACAAGAGAAGGGAAAAAAGGTTTTGTGGAGAGACAGATACAACCATTGCTTTTATAAAAATGAGATCAAAATTTATTAGACATACAAAAAATTGCTTCCATGTTTATATATATATGTACACTTACAATAAAAATGAATGATAGTCAAAGATAAATAATCTAATTGCATAACTAACATAATTAACCCAATGGTCCTTAGTGTTCCATATTCAAGTGCGTAGCTGACATGATTGTCCTAGTAATCCCAACGCGTTTCACAATTATAGCTTCTTCAGGGAATCGATAATTAGTAATCATGCATAGGCAGTGCCTGAGATAAAACCAATTGTGAGGAGGATTTAGATACTTGGGTGGCTGGGAAATAGCCAACCACCACATCCCATTCTTCGTTGTGCCTGGGACCCTGGGCATCAGGGGGAGGAGTTCCTGGAAAATATCAAGCCTGAGATTGTACCGAATGGGCATATATTTATTGAATGTTTAATTTATGAGATCTCATTTTACTTTATTTATTCACAATTTTTTGTATGTCTAATAAATTTTGATCTAATTTTTATACAAGCAATGGTTGTATCTGTCTCTCCAGGAACCAATATCACACTAAAAATGTGTAATACTTAACCACCTTCTGTCCATGGCCATTTCTCTAGAGACGCCCGATCGCTTGCAGGAGCTGCGGGTGTGGTGTAAATAAAGAAGCTAAAAAAAAATCACAAATAATAATTAAAAAATAACACAAAAAATGTTTTAACCACTTCAAGACCAGGTGTTTAGACCCCCTTCCTGGCCAGGCCATTTTTCAGTATTCAGCGCTGCGATACTTTGACTGACGTTTATTCCGTCATGCAACGCTGTACTGAAATGAATTTTATACCATTTTTTGGGGACAGATAGAGCTTTCTTTTGGTGGTATTTAATCACCACTACGGGTTTTATTTTTTATTATAATTAGGAAAAATTACTGAAAATTGTTGAAAAAAAAAAACGTTTTTTGTAACATTATGTTAAGAAACATTTATTATTACCCAGTTTTTTGGTCAAATATTAAAGATCAGGTCACGTCGGTTAAATAGACACTAAACATGTCAAGCTTTAAAATTGCGCGCACCCGCGACATCGCAGAATTTTTTTTCCTTTTCACTAAACTTTATCGCTATCACATACGGGGGCTAAAATATGTGACAGGTCCTCTTTATGGAGACATCAGGGGTCTCCAAGACCCCTAATGTCACCTAGGACCCCCCAAAAGAAGCTGATGAAGCAGAGATCTGCTCCATCAGCTTCTTTGCAGCTTCTGAAGCTGGAGAGTGACACAAGAATGCGGAAGTGATGTATTATACAACACTTCCATTATAATTTTTTTATTAAATAGGTGCATTTCATATTAATAAAATGGAAGTTCTCTGATCATTATTTTACAAATGTATTTATATTTTTTTAAAAATCATATTAGTGGTCCGCGGGATTTAAAATTATGAATTTAGTGGTCTGTGAGGTCCAAAAGGTTGGTTCTAGCTCTAGGGGACCGGTCTAAGAACAAGCCGGCTTGAATGATTGGGTGAGTATAACTTTGTTGTTTTGCACCTAGGCACAAATGACCCACTGGACGGGTTATTATTTTTTTCCCCAGAGTTCCTCTCTAACCCACCTCATGCAGCTATACACTGAGTGGCCAGATTATTATGACCACCCCATCAGTACTTCGTTGGGCCACGAGCCACGTGCCAACAATCATCCCACATTCAAAGGCTGTTAAATCGCGTTGTTTACCCATATCTTCAGAAAAAAATCACTTCTACTGTCGTGGTAAACAACCTGTTTCCCTATTTATAATGGTCTGGCCCTCTAGCAACTTCAGCGCGAAATTATAGCTAATCATTATGACCACCTGACGTTTGTAGGCAAATTAGCTATAAACTGGCCACTCAGTGTACAGTGTCTAAATAAACTAGTTGATTTTAAAGATGGGGACATTATTTGCAGCGGCGATTTCAACCTTACCTTAGACCCTCTCTTAGACTCATCAGGTAAATCTACCTTGTCTGTCAACAATATTAAAACTTCAATCACTCAAAAAACATCTGTTTCATCTCTAGCTTATAACTGTGTGGAGAATTCCACACCCCAAAACCACACTGTTTAGCTCCAGGAGTGTTTATTAGTTAGTGTCACCATGTCTTAGACTAGAAAAGTTCGCCCTGGACATATGTGAAAAGTTTTGAGTTATTCTGATAAATGGTTTCAGAGTTTAAGTTGTTGGCAGAATATTGCACAATCCAAAATGGTGGCCAAACCATGTGACCAATAGCACTACAATGAGCACATGTGACAACAGAGCACAGCAAGTTGTACATCTGTAGCTTTAGCAGTTCTGGAGATGCAGGTTTCCGAAACGTTCACAAAAATCGCCGCAAAAACCAAGATGGCTGCCACATCATGTGACCTATGATCTTTATATTGCAATAAGCTCTGCAGAGCATAGAGCTGTACCATTGTGCAACGTTTTGAGTTTTTGACTTACAGTGCACTTATTACAGACATTTGAAAAAAGCGGCGGAATAATAATAAATATAGCTGCAAGCAGCAATAAAGGTGGCCAAGCAGTAGAGCCGGTTATAGCGCATGAGAAGATATTGCAGTTAGACAAAACTGCAATATCTGCTGCTGGTAAAAAGCAGGACATGATTTTATGAATTATAAAAAATCATAATGGGAGCCGACCTTGGTGAACTTTGGAACCCCATATTGTATTTGGCAGTTATGATGTTGAGTTATCATATGTTTAACAAGTTTAACATACTGTGATAGGGATATAAATGCACGTTTATGCCATTTGATGAAATGTTAAATTTGATTTACTTGTGACTGCCATATTGATTTTGGGATTGGGCCTGGTTTTACAACCATGGTAGAAGAGGTAGCCGTAAACATATGTGCAAAGTTATGAGTTATTCTGATAAATGGTTTCAGAGTTTAGGTTGTTTGCAGAGTTTTGCACAATCCAAAATGGCTGCCAAACCTTGTGGTCACATGACTTGTAATAAAAATATATGACTGCAGAGCTCAGCATATCCTTATATAGCAATTTGTATATCTGTAGCCTTGGTGGTCATGAAAAAACAGATGTTTGAAAACTGTCAGAAATAGGTTTACTTAAACCAAGATGGACAACAGAGCATGTGGCCTATGACCTTTATTTTGCTAAAGATTAAACATAACACAGTTCTCTACCATTGTGCAAAATTTGATGAGTTTTTACATAACGGTGTGGCAATAATTAGCATTTGAAAAAAAGAGCATCACAATAATATAAATATTTGTCGAATTTGACACAATTCAATATGGCCGCCGAACCATGTGGCCAATTGACTTGTAATGATCAGTTGTGAATGCAGATCATATGACTATACACAGCAATTTGTAGATCTGCAGCTTTATCAGTTTCTGAGAAATGGATGTTTGAATATGGAGCTGAATATAATCACCTAAAACAAGATGGCTGCCAGGCAATGTGACCTTTGACCTTTATGTTGCAATAGATTGGGCACAGCATACAGCTCTACCATTGGGCCAAGTTGCATCAGTGTGTGAGTAACAGTGTGCCAATTAGAGGCTTTTGAAAAAAAGGCCATAACATTAGTAACACTATCTAAACACCATTGGCTTGCAGCGGCCATTTTGATTGTGGGATTGGGCCTATTTCTACAACCGTGGTAGAAGAGGTCGCCCTGGACATATGTGCAAAGTTTTGAGTCATTCTGATAAATGGTTTCAGAGTTTAAGTTGCTGGCAGAATATTGCACAATCCAAAATGGCTCCCAAATCATGTGACCAATAGCACTTTAGTGAACACCATGTGGCAACAGAGCAAAGCATAAGCTCACATAGCAATTTGTACATATGTAGCTTTAGCGGTTCTGGAGATGCAGGTTTCTGAATATTTGCAAAAATTGTCGCAAAAACCAAGATGGCTGCCACATCATGTGACCTATGACCAGGTTGGGAGTATAGTATGGATATCAATTTAGGTTGTAAGGGTGTATGGTAGCAAATATGTTCCATTAGAGAGGGCTGAGTGGTGGGCACCCTTCCATCGAGGAGAGACACCGACCAGTGTCTGATTTGCAGATATCTAAAGAATTCTGAGGGGGGCGCATTCGAATCTGCCTTTATGGAATCCCAGCTACGCAGCTGCCCTTCTCACAATAGATTGTGGAAATATATAATATTTCAAGACGTCCACCAGGTGAACTCCATCCCTGGGGCAAAGAGTGGATTGGCTATTATTGGCAATAGTGGAAGGTGAGGTGACATTAGTTTACCCTGGTGTTTGGCGCGGTCCCATATGCGGAGGATATGGTTCATTACAGGGGTAAGGGTTTTAGGCCTCGCGGTCGGTGGAAGCCATGGGAGAGCTCTGACTGAAGTCGGGGCGCAATACACACGTTCCAGATCCACCCATATCGGTCGTAATGGGGATGAATATAAATGTGTTATAGAGGCTATTTGAGCCTCTGAGAGTCTGAGAGTAAGGTTGGGATGGAAGTGTGGGGCTGAGAGATTGTGAGAAGGAAATCATCCGCAAAAAGGTTGAGTTTGTGTTCCGTGTTTCCGACGGTCACGCCGCGTATGTTTGGGTTGTGTCTGAGTAGATGTGCCAGGGGTTCTATGGCTAGTACAAATAGAATCAGGGACAATGGGCATCCCTGCCTTGTGCCCCGGTGGATATCAAATGTTGGTGAGGAACATTGGAGGTATCTTACTGTTGCAGAGGGGTCGTTATATAGGGCGTCCAGCCATCGCATAAAGGTCGGAGGGAATCCCCATTTTCCCAGGATGTAATATAGATAGTCCCAGGATACGTTATCGAAGGCCTTTTGAATGTCCAGGGACAACAGCATACCTGGGAGTCTGGTTTGCCGCATGGCGTGTATTAATTGGATCACTTTTCACGTGTTATCTGAGGCCTGACGGTGGGGGACAAAGCCCACTTGGTCCCTGTGAATCAATGATTTTAGAAAGCAGTTTATTCTGTTGGCCAGAATTTTGGAGAGTAACTTAGTGTCTATATTTAGGAGAGAGATGGGCCTGTAATTATGTGGGTCTGTATCATCCCGTCCTGGTTTTGGGAGCATTACCACCTGAGCTGCCAAGGAGGAGGAGTGTAAGTTCCGACCCCCAGACAGATGGTTGAATAGTGCCACCAAGTGAGGAGCTAAGATGCCAGAATTTTTTTTGTAGTATAGGGCCGTAAATCCATCTGGCCTCGGGGATTTAGCAGGTTTGAGAGTTTTGATGGCCTCCAGGACTTCGGACTCTGTGATTTCAGCCTCCATCTTCTCCACCATAGAGCTAGACAGGGCATTGGGGGGAAAGTCAGCAAATAAGGAATCTGCCTTATGGGCGTCGAATTGGGGGGGAGGGCTATACAATTTGTGCAAGATGTGGGCAAATTTGGATACAATATGAGAGGGGTTCACCGTCAGTGACCCGTTAGAAAGACAAAGCTTGATAGGCTACCCGTGGTGTGCTAACATGGAGCCTGGCTTGTTCGAGCGGGCGTAAAAGGAGCTGTTTGCCCACCTGATTTGTTTCTCAGCTTTGTCGTGGAGGAGGAGGTTCAGTTCCTCTTTAAACGATGCCACCTTCCGGTGCAATGTGGTGGAGGGAGCAGTTTTCCAAGTTAGAGGCTTTCCAATTCAGAGTATAGGGACTGAATTTTACTTTCGCGATCTCTCTTTCTGCGGGATGCTAGACGTATAATCTCACTAGGGAGTGTTGCCTTGTGGGCTTCCCACAGTGAGACAGGTGAGGTCACTGATCCCCCATTCTCCGAAAAGTACTGGAGAAGGCAGCCTCGAACAAGTGTAGCAGAGTCGGCGAATGTGAGCAGCGAGTCGTTCAGGCGTCAAATGTAAGAAGTCGGGCAGGCGGATAGTGACACGCAGTCGAGGAGAAGTGGGGAGTGATCCGACCAGGGAACAGAAAGTATTTTGGCTGAGTTAATTCTAGGGAGGAAGGACTGAGAGGTGAATACGTGGTCAATGCGGGAGAAACTGTCATGAGGGTTTGAATAGAACGTAAAGTCCTTGGTAGTGGGGTTCTTTTCCCTCCAACAGTCTATTAGGGCATGTTCTGACAGGAGAGAATTAAAGAGTCCAATTTCACTATGGTTTGGGGGTAGGGATGTAGCTCTGGATCCCGATGAGCGTCTATCTAACCTGTGGTTAAGGACTAGGTTGGAGTCTCCCATCACCAACAGGGTGCCCACCTTATGCCTCTCGACCACTCCCAGGAGACGTGTGAAGAAGCAAGATTGTCTCGAGTTTGGGGCATAATAAGAGACTATTGTGATGTCCATATCCATGAGTTTGCACAGTAGTATCAGATATCTGCCCGTTAGGTCAGCTATTTCTCTAGTGCAAGTGAAGGGTGTGGTTCGGTGGAAGGCCAGGAGAACACCCCTCTTCTTTTCCCGAAACGTGGCGTGGTATACCTGCGGATAGGCTATGTGTAGGAATTTAGGTTTTGAGGTGTCAGAGAATTTGGTTTATTGTAACTCCACAATGTGTATTTTGCGGGACGCGTAGTAGCTAAAGGCTTTCCTACGCTTAGAAGGTGAATTTAGACCCTGGACATCATGGGTCAGGATCTTATAAGAAGACATCATGGTAGGGTAGGGTCTGGCCAGTTATCCTGGCGGAGGTCCAGCTGGGATAGTGTAGAGTAGGCTTGACTGGTGGACTCATGATTCCACTGCCACTGGAGCAAGGGGTATGGTGGAGGGTGAAAGTGAGGAGAGAGAAGAAAAAGAAGAAGACAAACAATAAATGTATGAACTGTGTTCAAACTTCCGTAGAAGTTTTCACGCGTAACACTCAATAGCATTACAAATGGTGGGGGCACCCAAAGCTCCCGGACACGAACTAGATAATAGATATATAAACATAACTTAATATGTAAGAGCACCGGACAGAGGCATCAACACCTTTGTTACCACAAACTGATGGGGCGGGTCACCTGGTGGAGAGGGGGAGGGAGAAGTGGGGGGGAGAGGGCTAGACAATTTAGGTTGTAAGGGTGTATGGTAGCAAATATGTTCCATTAGAGAGGGCTGAGTGGTGGGCACCCTTCCATCGAGGAGAGACACCGACCAGTGTCTGATTTGCAGATATCTAAAGAATTCTGAGGGGGGCGCATTCGAATCTGCCTTTATGGAATCCCAGCTACGCAGCTGCCCTTCTCACAATAGATTGTGGAAATATATAATATTTCAAGACGTCCACCAGGTGAACTCCATCCCTGGGGCAAAGAGTGGATTGGCTATTATTGGCAATAGTGGAAGGTGAGGTGACATTAGTTTACCCTGGTGTTTGGCGCGGTCCCATATGCGGAGGATATGGTTCATTACAGGGGTAAGGGTTTTAGGCCTCGCGGTCGGTGGAAGCCATGGGAGAGCTCTGACTGAAGTCGGGGCGCAATACACACGTTCCAGATCCACCCATATCGGTCGTAATGGGGATGAATATAAATGTGTTATAGAGGCTATTTGAGCCTCTGAGAGTCTGAGAGTAAGGTTGGGATGGAAGTGTGGGGCTGAGAGATTGTGAGAAGGAAATCATCCGCAAAAAGGTTGAGTTTGTGTTCCGTGTTTCCGACGGTCACGCCGCGTATGTTTGGGTTGTGTCTGAGTAGATGTGCCAGGGGTTCTATGGCTAGTACAAATAGAATCAGGGACAATGGGCATCCCTGCCTTGTGCCCCGGTGGATATCAAATGTTGGTGAGGAACATTGGAGGTATCTTACTGTTGCAGAGGGGTCGTTATATAGGGCGTCCAGCCATCACATAAAGGTCAGAGGGAATCCCCATTTTCCCAGGATGTAATATAGATAGTTCCAGGATACGTTATCGAAGGCCTTTTGAATGTCCAGGGACAACAGCATACCTGGGAGTCTGGTTTGCCGCATGGCGTGTATTAATTGGATCACTTTTCACGTGTTATCTGAGGCCTGACGGTGGGGGACAAAGCCCACTTGGTCCCTGTGAATCAATGATTTTAGAAAGCAGTTTATTCTGTTGGCCAGAATTTTGGAGAGTAACTTAGTGTCTATATTTAGGAGAGAGATGGGCCTGTAATTATGTGGGTCTGTATCATCCCGTCCTGGTTTTGGGAGCATTACCACCTGAGCTGCCAAGGAGGAGGAGTGTAAGTTCCGACCCCCAGACAGATGGTTGAATAGTGCCACCAAGTGAGGAGCTAAGATGCCAGAATTTTTTTTGTAGTATAGGGCCGTAAATCCATCTGGCCTCGGGGATTTAGCAGGTTTGAGAGTTTTGATGGCCTCCAGGACTTCGGACTCTGTGATTTCAGCCTCCATCTTCTCCACCATAGAGCTAGACAGGGCATTGGGGGGAAAGTCAGCAAATAAGGAATCTGCCTTATGGGCGTCGAATTGGGGGGGAGGGCTATACAATTTGTGCAAGATGTGGGCAAATTTGGATACAATATGAGAGGGGTTCACCGTCAGTGACCCGTTAGAAAGACAAAGCTTGATAGGCTTAGCCCCCCTGGGTTTGCTAACATGGAGCCTGGCTTGTTCGAGCGGGCGTAAAAGGAGCTGTTTGCCCACCTGATTTGTTTCTCAGCTTTGTCGTGGAGGAGGAGGTTCAGTTCCACTTTAAACGATGCCACCTTCCGGTGCAATGTGGTGGAGGGAGCAGTTTTCCAAGTTAGAGGCTTTCCAATTCAGAGTATAGGGACTGAATTTTACTTTCGCGATCTCTCTTTCTGCGGGATGCTAGACGTATAATCTCACTAGGGAGTGTTGCCTTGTGGGCTTCCCACAGTGAGACAGGTGAGGTCACTGATCCCCCATTCTCCGAAAAGTACTGGAGAAGGCAGCCTCGAACAAGTGTAGCAGAGTCGGCGAATGTGAGCAGCGAGTCGTTCAGGCGTCAAATGTAAGAAGTCGGGCAGGCGGATAGTGACACGCAGTCGAGGAGAAGTGGGGAGTGATCCGACCAGGGAACAGAAAGTATTTTGGCTGAGTTAATTCTAGGGAGGAAGGACTGAGAGGTGAATACGTGGTCAATGCGGGAGAAACTGTCATGAGGGTTTGAATAGAACGTAAAGTCCTTGGTAGTGGGGTTCTTTTCCCTCCAACAGTCTATTAGGGCATGTTCTGACAGGAGAGAATTAAAGAGTCCAATTTCACTATGGTTTGGGGGTAGGGATGTAGCTCTGGATCCCGATGAGCGTCTATCTAACCTGTGGTTAAGGACTAGGTTGGAGTCTCCCATCACCAACAGGGTGCCCACCTTATGCCTCTCGACCACTCCCAGGAGACGTGTGAAGAAGCAAGATTGTCTCGAGTTTGGGGCATAATAAGAGACTATTGTGATGTCCATATCCATGAGTTTGCACAGTAGTATCAGATATCTGCCCGTTAGGTCAGCTATTTCTCTAGTGCAAGTGAAGGGTGTGGTTCGGTGGAAGGCCAGGAGAACACCCCTCTTCTTTTCCCGAAACGTGGCGTGGTATACCTGCGGATAGGCTATGTGTAGGAATTTAGGTTTTGAGGTGTCAGAGAATTTGGTTTATTGTAACTCCACAATGTGTATTTTGCGGGACGCGTAGTAGCTAAAGGCTTTCCTACGCTTAGAAGGTGAATTTAGACCCTGGACATCATGGGTCAGGATCTTATAAGAAGACATCATGGTAGGGTAGGGTCTGGCCAGTTATCCTGGCGGAGGTCCAGCTGGGATAGTGTAGAGTAGGCTTGACTGGTGGACTCATGATTCCACTGCCACTGGAGCAAGGGGTATGGTGGAGGGTGAAAGTGAGGAGAGAGAAGAAAAAGAAGAAGACAAACAATAAATGTATGAACTGTGTTCAAACTTCCGTAGAAGTTTTCACGCGTAACACTCAATAGCATTACAAATGGTGGGGGCACCCAAAGCTCCCGGACACGAACTAGATAATAGATATATAAACATAACTTAATATGTAAGAGCACCGGACAGAGGCATCAACACCTTTGTTACCACAAACTGATGGGGCGGGTCACCTGGTGGAGAGGGGGAGGGAGAAGTGGGGGGGAGAGGGCTACGACTTGACCCGTGTTTTATATTTTACCAAAAAATTGGGTAATAATAAATGTATTATAGCATAATGTAAAAATAAAAACATTTTTTCATTTTAGTAATTTTTCCTTAATATAGTAAAAAATATGATTATATACCAAAAGAAAGCTCTATCTGTCCACAAAAATAGTATAAAATCTAAGGCAAATAGTACAAAGGGGGTCAGGTAACAACTTGTTGCTCGATCAGGCAACAAGTGAGCTGAAGATTTAAGACTGAGGTTCAGCATGGATTGGCAGGGAGCCAAGCACCTGGAACAGGAGGCAAAACCCGGCACCGGATCATGACACAGGGAAGTTTTACAGGTGATAAACAAAAAGCTATTTTGTGCTGTAGTTGTACCTTTATAGATGTCAGTGAGATGGAACTTGTAAATTTGTGTAGTTATGTGATAATTACTCTGCCCATTTACTAGAGTATCTACTGACCTGTTATTCAGCATATGTTTTGCCATTTTTTTAAAAATATGACTGGTGTGCTCTCTGCACTGTGGGATGAGGTCATCAAGTTTTGTCTGGGGATTGCAAGTGTTCTTGTGTAAGCCTGCGAGAGAGGCACATGGACAGAGACAGAGAACAATTGATGTCTATTTACAGATCACAGATTGTAAGTTACTGCAGTATCCCTTCACTGAGACATGCTATAAGGCCGTTTTAATGTCCCCGTTTTTCAGAATACCTTAAGTGTGATATTTCACTGGATATTACTTATTCAATATATGGACTTTCAAATACTATACCGTGTAAATTCCTGTTATTTCTGGCTGATAGATTTCTCAATTGGGATTACTCTTGGTATCCACAAGCCCCAATTGAGTGGAAGCACTAGTGCTTACTAGAGATTATATCCTGTTTTCACAGGTATAGAGAAGGCTCTGTTCTTTAATACCACACATGTGGCGCCACAACCCACCAGTAGCCTGCAGAGAATGTAAAAATAGGGCTACATTTGGAGGCACTGCTGAGATTATATTGGATCAGGACATACTAGACAATACTCAAAAACTACCATGTCACTGTTATCTACAGAAGCTTTGAGGCCGTGGGCCCAAGAACAGGGACTGCCATCTAAAAGGACATTTGCTATATTGTGTGTACCTATCACTGTGAGCACCCATAGACTGCAAGACGGGCTAAAAGCTCATGAAACCTTGCAGTATGCAATTCTTGTGAATAAAAGAGAAGATGATGAGAATTACTGTTATGTCCAGATATACAGCACAACATGGCTCTCTGCTGTCTTCTTGTGTTCCCTTGCCACTGTATCCCTCTCTATCCTGTACTGCTGTGTATGTGTGTACAGGCCTTCCCTGTCTGCCTTGCATCCAGAGCCCTGGTGCTGCATCAGTTCCTGAGTCTGTGCGGGGGCATTACAGGGCCACAACCTGGAAGATGTCCATCAGCCAATCATCCTCACCATTAGAGGCGCCCTTGAAAGACCCGGCTCTTCTTAGATTCGGTGCCTCTAGTGCACTCCAGCTTGCTACTCTAAACCTGCACCACAAAACCCGGAGCTCTTGTGCACCAGTCCCCCGGTTCCCAGACCGTGACATCACCATCACAAAACAGACATTCTATGCCGAGTATGGCAGGCTTGTAAGGCCAACTAGCGTTCACTGGACTATAAGATGCATTCAGAAGCACATTACAGATGCACAGGGGCACAAGAGCTGAGTGCTAAGTGAGATGCTGCATTGTGTAAGCTGTCCAGTCTGGCACCTCTGCATTCCTTCCATTGATAGGAAACAGACGAGGCTTGTACAGAAAAACATGAGGGAGGAGAGGAAGAAGCTGTATTATCTTGAGCATATGCAGCCCAGCTACTTTGCAACCCATCTTTTTGACAAAACAAATATGGGGCAAGTACAGAGAGACAGCACAGGCATGGGGGTAGAAGAGGAGGCTGCATTGTCCAAACTGTGTAGCCCAGCTTTTGTACATTCCTTACAAAGACAGCAGGGGAGTGCTTGCACACAAGGACAGTACAAAAGTCAGGGAGAGGAAGCCTAGCAACAGAGGAGCTCTGCCGCTACCATTAGAATATAGATAATTTTCTTCTGATCTAAAACAAAAAATGAGATTTCATTGGGTCATGTGTGCTGCTTGTAATTCAAGCAGTGTCACAGCGCTGGAATGTTAACATGGCCTGCTGTTTTTTTGCAGCAGCTATAATGTCAACCTGTGAGTCCAGGGGAAGTAAATGGGGTGTTTGCTCCCCATCAATGCATACACACATGCCATGCAAATGTTTATACTCCAAGAGTATACATAGTTGCATAGTTACATAGTATTTGAGGTTGAATAAAGACATTAGTCCATCAAGTCCAACACCTATTAGGATCTCATTCTAGGAGTACCTGCACCCCTGTATATTGCAGTCCCTTAAGAAATCGTCCAAACGTTTCTTGAACAATTCCACATTCTTTGCTGAAATCACCGCCTGTGGCAGTGAGTTCCAGACCCTAACTGATCTTACTGTGAAGAACCCCCTTCACCCCTTGTGCTGGAATTTATTTTCCACCAATTTTAGGTGGTGGCCTCTAGTTTTTGTAATGGAGTTAATTTTAAACAGTTTATCGCTAATGTTGCTAACACCATTGAACATTTTGTACATGGAGATCATATCCCCAAGCTGATTACACTAGCTCAGTCTGAAAAGGTGCCATTTACAGATACCCTCTGGACACGTTCCCGTAGCCAGTTCTCTATCCAAGTACACACCACCTCATCTATGCCCATAGCCCTCAGCTTGTGTAGCAAGCGTTTGTGTGGGACCGTATCAAAAGCCTTTGAGAAATCCAGATATACCATATCTACCAACTTACCTCCGTCCATATCTCTACTTACCCCCTCATAAAAAATTAGCAGCAGCTTATCAAAGTTGGCCCTTCTGAAGTTTAGGGTTCTAGTCCTTCCAGTACACTTCCCTTTTCTGTGTTCAATATTAAAAGTAATCACATTGTGATCACTATTACCCAATGACTCCCCAATTACAATATCCTCGATTAACTCTGCATTATTAGTGACAATTAGATCTAAGATAGCATTTTTTCTGGTAGGAGTCTCCACCATCTGGTCCTTGAAATTGTCACTCAACATGTTTAGAAATCGCCCCGCCTTTGCCGAACCCGAAGTTCTATTGGCCCAATTGATGTCTGGGTAATTGAAGTATGTAAGCATTGTTCTGGGCATTTGTGTATGCTGTGCCTTTATGTAAAGGACTCATTGGAAAATGTAGAAGTAGTGGGGCAGGCTATATCAGTAGGAAATGGGATTGGGTACCATGTGGATTCATCCTCCCAGCTCTTCCAAGTACTGTACAGGATTTTTGCAGTCGGTGTGATGATGTCACAGGGTATAAGAGCTATATGTCATTAGAGGGACAAGGTAAGAAAGGAATAAACACTGTGTGATGGAGGTGCAATGCTAACAACCTTTAAAAAGTTTCACAGTACAATAATACAAAATCTTAATACACAAACCTTACCATTTTTACAAAGTCTCTAATGCTGTGATGCAGCAAAACTGATTTCTACATATGTATCATTAAGAGTTGTTTAGTAATGGAGAACACAAAGAACTTACTGTGGGGAGGATTCGTATCTTACAGGTTACTGGCTTGGAAATTCCATTTACCAACATTTTCAGTATCTGTAGAAAAATTAACAAACATCACCTAAACTGATTTACAGATCACTTAAATGTTTACAACATTTTATCAGAAAAGTTACATATTTTAACCTTCATACCATGCATTGTACTCCAATGAAAAAAAGAAAACCCATATAAATAAATTAACCTAAATAATGTATGCATATGCAAAAGTGCTGTTCATAATGAATTGTGAGCAATAATATAGGACTTCTGTCTAATCTGTAAAATCATTTTCTTGGATTAAATTACAGGACACAGGATGAATGTCTTAGGACATGGGTTATATGCTGCCGCCTTCTGGTGACTGAACACTGGTAAACAAAGCTGTAAGGGCAGCCTTAATAATAACAACCCCTCCCACTCCCAGCAAAGCTAAGCTTTGTAGCAAGCAATAAGGAGTGAATCACAGGAAAACACTGGGGAGGGATATGTGTCCTGTAATGTACTCCAAGAAAAGGATTTTAAAGGTAAGACATGTCTAAAGTGGAGCACTATCTTTTAGACCATAAGCTCAATTCATTGTATAATCCATCTGGCGATAGTGGAACCAGAGACCCTCAGGAATGGCAAAGAGTGAATCTGATTATCTAAAGGAAGCTATAGCTGAGAGGTAAAACTGCACAGCACATACCAATGCCAGACAGTGGAGAGAAATTTCCATAGAATGTTCCTGAGAAGAATATTAAGAGGGGATAACAATGTCCTTGTTAAGGTGGAAGAAAGAAACCACCTTCAGAAAAAAAGGAGGCCTTATGCACCTCAACATAGATTTATCCTAGGAAGGGTTCATTACAATATAAAGTCGCTAACTCACTTTGCAGAGGTGATGGCAGCGAGGAAGGCAACTTTGCAAGTGAGGGTAGATAGGGGAATGTACCTGCTAGGCTCAAAAGGTGGTCTCTGAAGGTCTAACAGCACCAGGTTGATATCCTAAAGTGTCATAGGGGAGCATACAGGGGGAGCAATGTAAGTGAAACATACACACAATTATACTTGAAAAATCATGTGCTGATAAATCTCAAAACAAAACTCCACAAAAAAACTTAGCAGCCAAAACTTAGATGTGAACAACATACTGATACAAATTAACATGAAACAGTGACAGTGTAGCGCTCAATAAAAGTTGCATAGTTGTTAAGGTTGAATAAAGACAGGTCCATCAAGTTCAAACTACAGCATGTGGTTGAGTTACTAAGATTACTTGTATCTCTGTATATCTTGCTCTCCGAGTAAAGTATCTAGACAGGTCTGAAATGATTCCATACAGTCAGCTGACACCACTGTCTGTGGAAGTGAGTTCCACAATTTTTCAGCTCTCACAGTAAAGAATCCCCATTGATGTTTATGATTAAACCTTTTTTTGTTCTATTTTTAGATGGTGGCCTCTTGACTTCTTGAGTAAACTAACACTGAACAGTTCATTACTGATTATCCCATCACCATTAAACAATGTGTACATTAATATAATGTCTCCTCTTTTCAAGCGTGAACAAGTTTAATGCATGCAGTCTTTCCATATAGTATAGGTCCTCTAATCCCTTTATTAGCTTTGTCGCCCTTCTCCGGACTCTCTCCAGCATAAGAACATCCTTTCTGTGGCTTGGTGACCAAAACTGAACTGAATACTCAAGATGTGGCTGAACCAGTGTTTTGTAAATGGGCAGAATTACTTCAAAATAAATTTTCGAAAGTCTGAAGCCCTTACTGTTTCCATACCTGATACCCTCTTAAGGTTAATTCAACCTAACTTGTCCTTCCGTTGGGCAACACAAGCCATTAATTATTTGGGTAAAGATATCACTCCTAAACCTGACCACCTCTTCTTTTTTTTTTGTTATCATATAATTTTTTATTGAAAATGTGTCATTTAAACAAAAAACACAAACAATAAAAAAATAAAATAATTACAACAAATAAACCACAAGGACAAAGAATATGGCCAAAACACATATGCATGAAATCAGATATAAATAAATTTGCATAGAAGTTAACATCACACAACCCACAGCACGGAATTATCATACAAAAATCAGTGTATTAGTAACAATGCACAAACAGACCGCTGCAGCCAGCACCAGCAGGGAGAAGAGACACTTCACAGAACACTTCCCGCCCGCCACGCTGTCACATTTCCGTCCGGAGAGGTCAGAGCGGAGAGGAAGCCTCTGTTTGGTTGTTTGGTAGAAAGGTATTCTGGGGGAGGGGCTATGCGGGTCAATGGTCGAAGCTCTTGAAACAAATTTAAAGGGCCAGTATCTGCTCTATGCATCGGGGCATTTTCAGGAGTACAAGTACTCCTGAAAATGCCCTGTATCGGCCCCGATACTGGTACTAGTATCGGTATCAGGACATCCCTAGTATAAAGTTTAAAATACTTTCCCACATCTCATCTGAAACAGGACCAATATCTTGTGTCCATTTATCTCCAATATGTACTGCAGGTTGTGAAATAAACTGTTTTAGCAGGTGGGAATACAGAAAGGAAATAATTCCTTTCATTAACAACGAGGTAAGGAAAGCATTCAAAACTGGAGTTTGGAGTGTTCATTATTCCAAAGTGGAGAATATCTAGTGCACCCTGAAATGTGCAAGTTACGCTGAACTGTATCCCACAACTTAACAAATAATTTAACTGTGGCCAAGTGGGAAAATGTCTTAGTATACTGATTTAGTTCCAAAGCATGTAAAGGATTGAAACCATGAAACCAATAGGCCAAAGAACGGTATGATTGTCGATGGAGCCTCTCATGTTCCCAACCTGAAAGGTGCTGTAGCTGGGAGACTAGATAATAAAGCCAGGGGTTAGGAAGGGCTACTACCCCCATATCTTTTAGTCTCTGTAATATAGCCTGCCTCAATTTCCAAATTAGATCTCTAAAAATACTATTCATTTGTTAGAAACATTTTTGACTGGTGAGTTGTGGGGAATATACAACAGCTGCGGGATCCACACCATTTTAATGGTTAACTCTTCCCGCAACTGAGAGGGGCAGCTTAAGCCAACTGCCAAGCTGAAGTTTAAACCTTCCCAATAGAGGAATCAGATTAGTAGATGAATATAAATCGAGGCGGGGAGAGATTTGAATAGCCAAATTTGTGATGTTAAAAAAAATCTGTAGATGAGACACATCTTGAGCCAAGGGAGCAGGTAGAAGATCAATGAGTAAAAGACTGGATTTCCCAGTTAACCTTTAAACCTGAACATTTGACAAATTTGGATAGGTGAAGCATCACCCATTGCTTATTGAGTAGCTTGTATCAGCTAAAAAGAGGAGAGTGTCGTCTGCATATAGAGCATTTTTTTCATCTACTAAACCCTGTTTAAAGACAACAATATCAGGAGATGACCTAATCAGGGTGGCCAATGGCTGGATGGCAAGTGCAAATAAAAGTGGAGACAATGATCAGCCCTGTCTAGTTCGCTGTTGAAGTAGGAATTTTGAAAAGGAGTCATTCATTTTTACCATTGCAGAAGGGGTGCAATACAATAGGCAGATCCATCTATAAAACTGAGGTCCTAAACCAAAAATAGACAGAACCGCCCAGAGATAGCAACACTCAATGCTGTCAAAGGCCTTTGATATGTCTAAGGCCAATAAAGATCTGTTGCCTGTGTTATTAATGTGTATTTGCATGTTCATGTAGACTCTACGAATATTAACAGCTGTGGACTTTTTTGGAAGAAAGCCTGATTGATCTGGGTGAATAATGGATGAGAATTTAGATAACCTGTTTGCTAAAATCTTAGCCAGTATTTTAATATCATTGTTAAGAATGATATTAAAATATGTATTGGTCTACACGATTCAAGGAGAAGATCTTTATGTTTTTTGGGCAGAACAATGATGGTAGCTTCATACAGAGATCATGGAAGATACCCCAGTGATAAAGTATCATTAAATGTCTGGAGAAGAGTGGGAAGTGCAGACTGTTTGTATTCCTTGTAAAACTCAATGGAGAGGCCATCTGGGCCAGGGGTCTTTCCATTTGGAAAAATACTAATGTTTTTTTTCTAATTCTTCTTGAGTGATTGGGGCTTCAAGTTCAATACTATCTAAATCAGACAAAACAGGCATTGAGACCAAAGACAGATAGTCCTTGAGTTCACTGTCTGAATAGTTGGCTCTGGATGAATATGATGATTCATAAAAATGAGAAAATGTCTTTAGGATTTGCTGTTTATCAGAATGAATGCAACCAGAACAATCTTTAAGAGCTATTTCAGCCAATAACCGACCATTTGAATCCCCCTCAGCCCAAAATGCTTGTTTGACAAAAAATGACTTGAGGTACTTTTGACTACACTGTAAAAAATGTCTGTCAAATTAAGTGAAATCACAACATCAGAATTTTGTAAACTTAAAAACAATACATTGATGTTTACTTTACAGAAATATTTTGTAAATAATAAAAATACAATTGTAAAAAACAGAACTAAGTACAACTGTTTATTTTACATTAAAATATGTTAAAATAATCATATTTTTGAGTAGAATTTACAGATAACACAGTAGTTTAAATGCAAGAAAACTGTAATACAAAATGCTACACAATACAGTTAAAACTACAAGCTGACAGTGCTAAAAATAGGATTTTTGTACTCACCGTAAAATCCTTTTCTCTTCGTTCATTGAAGGACACAGGGCAACAGATCGTAGATCCTGAATGGTAGGGGTATATCGCCACCTGCAGGAGTAGGACGCTAGGCACATAAGAAGACAAGCCAGCCTAAAGGGCGGCCCCTGCTGGTGGCCCAATCCCTCACTTGCTGACAAGTCTCCAGTAAGTAACAAACAGTTAGGAGTGTACACCCCATAAAATAGGGCTGGACCTGTGTCCTTCAATGAACGAAGAGAAAATTATTTTACGGTGATTACAAAAATCCTATTTTCTCTCCCGTTCATTGAAGGACACAGGGCAACAGATCGTAGATCCTGAATGGTAGGGATGTCACCAAGCAGTAACACACTGAGGGATGGGCAACAACAAACAAAACACCCAAAAGACCCCTCAAAGCGCCGCCTGCAACACTTTGCGCCCCAAACCAGCATCCGCCGATTCTAACACGTCCACCTTGTAAAACTTAACAAAGGTGTGAACAGAAGACCAAGTAGCGGCCTTACAAACCTGAGAAACCGAGGCCCCATGGCGAAAGGCCCAGGAAGCCCCCACAGCCCTAGTAGAATGGGCAGTGACAGGGAAGGGAGGCTCACGCCCCTTAACGGCGTACGCCTGAATAACCATATTGCGAAGCCACCTAGATATGGTAGCCGCCGATGCGGCCCGACCCTTACGAGGGCCCTCCGTGAGCACGAACAAGGATTCTGTCTCACGAAAGGAAGAGCGCGAACCACATCCAAACAGTGGAGCGCACGTTCCTTCCTATGAATGTCACAACACAAGCGGATAGCTGGGGACTGGACCTCAACTGCGGAACAATTCAGGAGTAGGCTTTAATGGGATTGGATCAGTCAGACGGCTCCCTAATACACTCAGTGCGATGGGGAGCCGTTCCACATCATGTTTCCCAGCCTATCCCTACCGTAGATTAGTTTTAGTGGAGCGGGGGTGTGATGGGACTGTAGTTGTACCCGTACTGTAGTATAAGACTTAGCTAAGGACAGTACCACAGCACAATCCAGGTTTTAACAGCTGCAGGCAACCTCCCTCTAATATGATCAAGTGCAGTAGGTTTAACAGAGTCAGGCAGCACTTCAGAGGAATGACAATTTCAGTTGATAGTACCAGCAGCCAATACTCCAGCAGTTTAACTCAATGCAGGCATTTTATCAACAAGAGGCAGTACTTAAGCAGTATGGTAAAAAGGTGTATGCACAAGTAATCCCCTCTAGGGATAAAGCCCTAATACTTGCAGTTACTGTTGCAGCGATACAGCTCAGTGGCTAAGGTTGGATCCCTGGTGAGGCTGAGAGGTAGATGCAGCAAATGGATCTGTCCGAGTGTACTGTACTGAAGAGTGGGGGAGGGGACAAGGCAGGGGATGGCAAGGGCAAAGCCCTCTTCCTCTTCCGCGGGGAGCTGGGGAGGAGGTCGACGAACTTCCGTACATCGATCCCCTCCCCGTTCTATGGGACCGGGAGCGATGCAGATTGCATCACTTCCGGTCCCTGGGCTGTCAGTTCTGGGCTCCTGCAGCCCAGCTATAAGCAGTGCAGCAGGGGGCTGAACTGACTGCAGGAGAGAGGGGGACTATTTTTTTCCTTTTTCTGCTGCTGCGGATGAATACTGTGAACTGTAGCAGCTGATCAGTAAGTTGTAGTTCTGGCTCTGACTCACAGGGGGCGGATTGATATCATCTGTCTGCTCAGCTGACCAATGAGAAGCTCTGAGCTTTTGGTGCTATTTTCAAGTTCTGACTGGAACAGAGAGGAGCTGCCTGGTGGGGAGCTGGCAGAGGAGAACAAGATTACAGCAGCCTGGGACAGCCATGTGAGAGCTGAGGCCTTACACTCTGTCTGCTGGCAGTGTGCACACAGGTAAAGCTGCACAGTCACCCTTTTCCCCCAGCAGATCTTTCAAGAAGGTGTGTGTGTGGAGGGGTATTATTGTGTGTGTGTGTAGGGGGGGAATATTATTGTGTGTATAAGTGAGGTA
>NW_017308042.1:96696-112278 GCF_000935625.1 Nanorana parkeri
ATAGAGAGTGTGTGTGTGGGGGGTATTATTGTGTGTGTGGGGTGTGGTAGTGTGTGTTTGAATGGGTGTGTGACTCGGTTGGTCCTCTGATTAAAATTTAAATGTGTAGCATAAAATACACATATACACATGTATACATACTGATATGACACACAGAAATATTATCACACATACTGACATCACTCAAAGAAATCCTGACAATACACAAACCATCACAAAAAACATACTGACGTTGCATACAAAAAAACTATCACTAACACATATACTGACATTATAGACACACACACACACACACACACACACATTAACACTGGCACCGGATATAGTTACGTTTTATTTTGAAGTATGAAATTCGGCAAGCAGCGCACATGGAAGAAGAAAATGTGTTCAGTGGCGCCCAAGTGAATTGCGTTGGAGACCCCTGCTGAAGAAAGACTACAAATCACAGCCCAGACAGGAGGAAGAGGACCTCAGTAACCACCAACATTTCCATAAAAAGGCCTACCAAAATTCTCAGAACCTGGCCCATGATGTCCTGCGCCCATCAGGTGAAAAGGAGCAGGATTCTGTTTGGAGAGCAAGAAAAGGTAGAAAAAGAAGCCCAGGCCATATTTAAAGTCACACAAGCACCCAAAGCCATGTGTTGCATTTTGTCATTTTTTTTACAGATCAGACCCCGTCATGAATAAAGGTGGCTATACACTTTACAACCATCGCAAGACCCTAGTCTTGCGATGGTTGTAAAGTAATTTAAAAAATGTACGATCTGCCCATCTTGGACAGGCAGATGGTACTTGCGATCATCGGAAGCCCGGCCCCTGAAGGGCAGGTTTCCGATTACCGCAATGCTGAACGGGCAGTGTGCGCGTGCGCACACCGGCCCGTTCGGCATTTGTCTCCCGAGCATTCAAAGCAGCCAAAAATCGTAAGATTTTCGGCTGGTTTTCTAGCATGCTCTTTAGACAAAAGACGTGCGGCCGTACAGTAGAAACGGTCGCACGCCTTCATTCACACTGCACGATTCTCGTACGATCGTGGGATTTCCCGCGATTCTTGTACGAGAATCATGCAGTGTATGGGCACCTTAAGGAAGGGAGGTTAGTTACGGTACCTGACCCAACCTTCTACGTCTAATACGCACAGATTGGATCATCTGTACTTTAAGGACTGCAACCTTTTATTTTTTCTTCAAGAATTCAGGATGATTCTTAAGCATTTTTACCGAGTTAACACGTTTGCAACACTTCAAGAGACAGCACCTCAGCACTGGAGGGACAGTGTCAGAACAAGTTATTTTTGAGTGGAAACGTTTTTGAGTTTGTTTCCTGGACAAATTGTGCAACGGGAAATGTTTTTAAGTTGGTTTCCGAAGATTCAGCCCTTATCCACCCTAGTGTGTGTGCTAAAAGATATTCCTTTTTGGTATGGACTGTTTGGCTGGAAGCAACAGGCCCCAGATCCTAATTGTATATGTGTATCATTGGTTACGATGTGTTCTTTCTCTTTAAAGGAGAGCATCATTCTACATAGCAAGATGTGCACTTCAGAGATAAATGGACTCTATTGCCATTTCTGTATGAATTTGGACAGGGTTACATTTTAAGGATAAAGTCAAAGTAATATTAAAGTCACAAATGTTTTCCTCCCCCAATGCTGCTTTAAGGACTAACATTAAATGATGCCTCTTGATCTGATCATCATCTTCCTTCCACTTGTATTTGGCAATCCCTCAAGCGCTGGTGCCAGTCAATGATCCAGCGCAGACTCCTCAGGTCCCACGGTGTCTGTGCAACGTGCACGCTCCCGGCTGAGTGCATTCACCTCCACTGTATCTCATCTTCTCCCTGTCGATGATCTCTACTGTGCATGTGCCTGCCCTCCTCCTCCTGCTTGGCTGGTGGAGATGCTTCAGATCTACAGCTGGGAGCGAACAGCATAGACACAGTTAAGTGTTTACCGTTTTGGTAACTTTTTAATTTTTTAAAATGTTTTTGCATATATTTACTGCTTGCTAGCAATAGATATATGCAAAAAAAGGAAAGTTTAAGTCTACTTTAAACGTCTTGGTCCTGCTAAAAAAACCACAACGTTTTTGCAGTCTTTCTCTGGCCTCTTTCATACGTGTTAAAGCCAGGCATTAGAGAAGTGTTTTAACGCCTCTCTGCTGCCTATTAACGAATATGTAGGATAAAGCAATTGCAACCACCCAGTGCTGTTCACACATGGGCATTGACGTTGTGTGAGTGAATATCGCGTTCTGGAGGTATTACCGCTGGACAAATGCCTCTATTGAAGTATATTGAAACGCCCCACAAATACTCCGCCAATGATCCTATAGCATTTTTCGGGCATTTAAGAAGTGTTGCACAAACAAATAGAAGTGTGGCCACTGCTGGTCACTTCCCTTTACTACAGCCCTTTAACACACTCACCTACTTGCAGGGCATTTTGCAAGCGTATTTGATGCCTTAAAAATGCCTGCCGAATGTCTTGTAAACACTATAGGCACCTTAATCAGCAATGCTCTTTCATTATATTCTCAACACACATTAAAGAACCCTCAGTGTGTCATCCTGCAGTGAGCGAGCTAGTAGCTACATGGTAATGATAATTCTACAGAAAAGGGCTTATAGATTTACCAGTTTAAAATGTAATTTTTGGTAAATTACAACACTTTTAAACTGTAATAATTTACATTTTAAAACTGTTGTGAACTGAAATGTATTTTTAACAGAATTTTTCTGGCAACCAAAAGTGCCATTTTTAGTTTGTAAAACAGAAAAAAGATGTCTGTTCCCCCCTCATTGTTCCCTTCTTCTTTCCCTCCTCCCTGGACTTTCCTACTTTTTTCCCATCTTGTCCATCTTGGGCTACCTTCGCATATTTATAAAAAAATTCTAACTCAACTACCTTCTACTCCATTACATAATGAATCCACCGATCTACGTTAAAGTTCTGGTTCATTATAAATTATATATATATAAAAAAGTCATATCCATTTTCTCACATCCTCAGTTCTGACATGACGCTGTTTGTACTTTGGTGGATTTTGATTGTTAAATAAAACATTTGAAAAAAAAATGATGGATGTGTTGTACATTACCTTTTTTATGCATGATAGTACCCTGCTTGCCTTATTTGCTGCAGCCTGGCATTGCATGCTGTTACTAAGGTGGCTGTCCAATAGGACTCCCAAAGTTATCTTCACCTCTAATTTCCCCAGTGGGATGCCCATTAATAAGTAGCTTGCATGCATATTTTTAACTCCAAAATGCATAACCTTATACTTCTCAATATTAAACCTTATCTGTCATGAGGGGCGTGGCCGAGATGTGAAGCAGAGCGGACGTGTCTGAGGGAGCTCCGCCGCCACACTAGCTTCATCCAGCTTTAATCCTGCAGACTCGGTTCCTGTTCTTCACACCCGAGCTCCACACAGTTGTTATTTTTTGTTTCCAGTTTGCCCCCTTTTTCTTCTTTTCTTTTATCCTGCTTTTTCATTGATCCGGGGCGGATGCTGCATTGCCCGAGGGGGGAGGGGTATAGTCAACGACCTAAGGAATCACAGGGATGGGGGATGGTGGGTATGTCTTGAACGCACTACCATGGATTTAATATGCTAGACCTAGAGGTGTCTTATCCGGTCTTCCACAGCGTCTCTCATGCAGTGTGGGGGCAATGGTTCGCTCCCTCTACAGCTGGACACCTACGATCTTTTTGAGTTTGTTTCTCTTTTTGATCTTTTTTTCATCGCTGCTGAACACTTGTCCATGTTCCTAGGATACACCCCTTAGTTGCGGTGGGGTATCCCTGACTGTTTTTTGGGGTTTTTGGGTCTAAACATCTCTGGACTATGTTGTTGTTAAGGTTATTATGTTATCCAGGGAAGAGGGGTTATGTGTCGCCCAACATCTCACCTACACCCTGAGGAGTGGCATTCATTCATGTGTAATGGCAGATGGGGTTGGATGACATTAAAGTGCTATCCTGGAATGTACGGGGTCTCAATAACAAATTTAAGAGGTCCATCGTATGTAACTATCTGAAGCAATTGAACCCACATATAGTAATGCTGCAGGAAACGCATCTAGATGGGAGTAAGGTGTTGGCGCTGAGACGCCCCTGGATACAGAGGATGGTGCATGCGACCTATTCCACGTATTCCCGGGGCGCCTCGGTGCTCATTAGTAAATCACTGCCTTGTACTGTTCTGCATACTGTCACGGATCCTGGCGGGCGGTTTGCAATTGTGGTACTTGATATTCAAGCAACTCAGCTAGCGGTGGTCAGTGTGTATATACCTCCGCCATTTAATGTACAGATTTTGTATACCATCCTGGACAAACTTGCCCCCTACCTCCCACTGCCTGTTCTCATTTCAGGGGATTTTAATAACATCCTGGACTCCACTCTGGATTCCTCTAACCCGGCTCGGCCGCCGGGTACTGAATTGGGGTCCTGGGCCGAGACTGCTATGATGGAGGAGGTGTGGAGGTGGAAGCACCCTGGTATCAGAACTTACTCCCATCTGTCTCATGTCCATGGCTCCTCGGCCAGGATAGATATGGCGTTTGGTAACCAGGCCATGCTAGGTATGGTGAACGGGGCTGCGTACTTGCCTGGTGGCCTGTCGGACCATGTCCCATTGTCTATTACGTTTTCAGTGCCCGGAGGCAGGAGGTCGGGGGGCTAGAAGCTGTCGCCTGAGTGGCTTCGGGAGGAGGGAGTGGCTTAGAGGGTATCTCCAGCATTGCTGACCTATTGGCACGACAATGTGGGCACGGCGTCCGCACCTGTGGTTTGGGACGCTTTTAAAGCTACCACCAGGGGAGAATATATTTCTGGTATCAAGGCAGCATGGCCATTCTGACTGCCACGGGGACGAGGGTAACAGACCCCCTCTTATTCTAAAGGAGTTCCATACATACTACAAGGATCTTTACTCCCGCATTCCTGAGTATGACCTGGGTGCACTGCAGGACTTGTTGGGTGGGCTTCCCATCCCGCAATTGGCAGGTGCGGATAGGGATTTCCTGGATAAGCCCATTACCTTGAAGGAGGTACAGCAGGCGATAGCCTCGTTCCCTAATGGCAAGTCCCCTGGGCCGGATGGTTTCCCAGCTGAGTGGTATAACATGTATGTGGATTCTCTTGGACCCAGGCTTAGGGACATTTATGTGAATTGTCTGGAGGGGGGCGGGGGGGGAGGGGACTCTGCCCGATTCCTTCAGGGATGCCCATGTGGTGCGGCTGCCGAAGCCGGGGAAGGACCCCCTCTTGTGCTCCTCATATAGGCCAATTGCATTGCTCAATATGGACTTTAAAATACTGACCAAGGTGCTGGCGATGCGTCTCTCGAGCGTTCTGGGGTCCCTGGTCAATATTGACCAGACTGGGTTTATACCGGGTAAGTCTACGGACACCAACCTGCGCAGACTGTTCACTAATCTTCAGTTGACCCATGACAATGTGGGTTCTAGAGCCTTGGCCTCACTGGATGTGGCCAAGGCTTTTGACTCGGTTGATTGGGGCTACATGTGGGAGGTACTGAGATTGATGGGATTTGGCCCTGGGTTTCGCAGATGGATCTGCATCCTGTATAGCTCCCCTAGGGCGGTTCTTAAAATTGGATCTCTACTGTCTGAGGCGTTTGTAATAGAGAGGGGCACTCGCCAGGGATGCCCATTGTCACCGAGCTTGTTTGCCTTGGTGATGGAGCCCCTGGCGATTGCTCTCCGCTCGTCGCGAGAGATCTGCGGCCTAAGAATAGGGGGTATAGAGGAAAGACTGGCGCTGTATGCGGACGACCTTATCCTGTTCCTAGCAGACGCGGGCCAGTCACTACGGGAAGCACTGAGAATTTTAGACACCTTTGCAAGCTTCTCGGGGCTGCGGGTAAATTGGTCTAAGTCCCATGTAGTCCCCCTAGATCCACAGACCAGATCGAGCGCAGACAACTCCCTCCCTTTACAGTGGGTTGACAAAATCACTTATCTAGGAATCCAGCTCACTAAATCGGTTAGGGATTATTACACCCTCAATCTTCTCCCACTGTTGTCCCAGCTTAAGACACGGGTGGAGTCTTGGAAACATCTCCCCCTGTCCCTGGTGGGCAGGGTTAACCTGATCAAAATGAAAATATTGCCTGTTTTCCTGTATTATCTTAGGAACTCGCCAGTCTGGGTACCACAATCCTTTTTCCGGAAAATTAATACCCTTATTAGCTCCTTTCTGTGGAACTTTAGAACTCCCAGGATTAAGTTGTCCATCTTACAGGAGCCATGTTGTAGGGGGGGTCTGGCGGTCCCAGATTTCAAGAAGTATTATTTAGCTGGTCAAATGGTGGTACTGCACAAGTGGCTCACGAGTGACTCTGGGGACGCAGCAGTGGTGGTGGAGGCTGCTTCGTTGGGATCATATGCAGCTCTGGCTGGACTTCCTTTGAGGGGTCTCAGGGCTCCATATGAACTCACGGTGTCTATGAGAGCTACAATTATGGCGTGGTCGTCCGTATGCAGGCAGCTGACTTTGACCCCCCCAAGGGTGGTCTCCGCACACTCCCATCTGGAAGAACCCGCTTTTGTCCCATTTCTTGAATATACCAGATTTTCATGTCTGGCCTGGAATGGGAGTGAGGACGCTAGGTGATCTTACATTGAACAATAGACTTCTAACCTTTGCCCAAATACAGGAGAAATTCCACGCCCCTAAGGCCTATCTGTTCCGCTACCTGCAGTTGCGACATGCCTTCCAGGGCCAATTCGGGGGGCTGACTTGCGTAATACAGATGTCTCGTCTGGAGACATTGTTGCGCAGCGAAGGCCTCAGGAAACCGCTGTCAGAGATGTATAGGCATCTTTTTCAAACATCCTTGGTACATGCACTTAAATGTAAAGGCTCCTGGCTGGCGGATGCACCTTCGCTTAAGGATGAGGACTGGGAGGATGTGTGGTTTACCCTTTTAGCCACTTGGTGTCTGCTCGAGATAAGCTCATTCAATTTAATATCTTACATCGAGTGTACTACACTCCTGCAAGACTAGCCCGCATTTATGGGGGCAGCAACTTTGAGTGCTGGAGGTGTTCTGATTCGCCGGCGGGACTTGTCTACATTTTGTGGGACTGCCCGCAAGTCAGACCATTCTGGCTCGAAGTTACCCATTTTATGTCACAATTTGTTGATGAGCCCTTTAATAGAATTTTTCACAAAAAAAAAAACTTATCTGTCATGCAGATGCCCACCTCTCTATTTTAGCCAAGCCTTCCTGTAATATTGACGTGTCTTCTGCCGTGTTTATTACCCTACAAATTTTGTTATCTGCATAAACTGAAATATTGCTAATAATAATAATTCCAATATCATTGATAAACAGGTTCAAAAGTAATGGACAAAAGGCTCAACTCTGGGGCATGCCACTGCCAATCAAGGGCCATTTGGAAAATAAGCATTTTGATACTCTCTGCACAAATTCACTTAGCCAGTTCTCTATCCAAGTACACACCATTTCATCAATGCCCAAAGCAGGAGCAGACCAACCATTTGGGCACTGCCCGAGAGCACGTGGCCCAACACCCAGTGGCGTAGCGTGAAGGGGGGTCCAGTGAGATTTTTAGGGGCGCTTCAGGGGCACAGTGAGATTCAGTCCTGTTGGAGGTGGCATAGCTCTTTAATTATTAGGTAGACTAAGCTGCCGGAAGGACCCACTTTTCCAGGGAAACCTCAAAGCAGCCGAGTACCTGTATACAGCGCCAAGGGAACGTTAGACAGATCTCCACCGGCCCGCACTGATCACCACCCGCACATCACTCCGCTGATCCTCCATATCTGCCCCTACTGTGACCTTCCACATCTGCCCTTGATGTGATCCGCCACATCTGCCCTTGCTGTGATCTTCCACACCTGCCTTGTGAGACCCTCGGTCTGAGACATCAGACCAGCACCCGAAGCAGAGCAGCAGCACAGAGTATGTAGAACATCCATACACTATTCTGCATTGCTGTATAATGTATTGCTGGGATTTGTAGTCCTCTATAGCCCATGGTATTATGCCGCATTGTTGCTCAAAGTATTGCTGGGATTTTTAGTACTCTATAGCCAGTTGCCATACTGCATTGCTGTATAATATATTGCTGGGATTTGTAGTCCTCTGTTAGGGGTACAGATAGGGATGCACCAATACTCAGGGAGAACGGTCCAGGGAGCAGGGTGGGGGCACATTACTTACCTTGCCCCGGGTGCGGTCAACCTATGCTACACCACTGCTGTCACCCCCCCACTTCCAGCCCATACAGACCTAGCCCCAGAACCTGTCCCTCGCCCCCCTAGACCCACCAGACCCTGCCATCACCGCTTTAACATAGTGGTGTCTCATGGTATGGAAGTGGCCCGGACATGGCCAATTAGCACGTGGATGACCAGTTTGACAGGCATGTGCTGTCTACCCTTGTTAATTATGCTTCTTATGTCAAGCGTTTGATTGGGCTTTTCAATACACTGCATTCTCCACACTTCCAGAAGGCACATCATGATTGATGTACCATGGCAGCTAAAGGTTGGTGTTTTGTATGACTTCTTACATAGCCCAGGCTGTCATCTGTGTCAGCTTATTAATACTGTATTGCAGATGATGCTTTGCAGTGTCTGAATTGATTTCACAATTTCAGTTTAGTTTTTTTCTTGTTATACAATTAGTGTATGTATATAACTGTAATTGGCAAACATGATAACAACTTTTCACTTGTTATTCTTGATGTTACTATGATGTTTAAGTGACATTAAACATGGCCACCTATTAATTTGTGCACACTTAAGTCATTAAGCACCAGCAAACGTCTCTAGCCAATGGGGGTCAGGGGAAATGGGGGGCAGGTTTTGTTTATAAACTGATGGGTGTGGGACCTGTTGGGTAGGTCTCATGATTTCTAATAGTGGCCCTGCTGGTACTTCAGGGGCCTCATCTCCTGTGGGGCAGTCTGTTGAACCCACTCGCTGGACCTGCTGAAGGTGAGCGATTACCCGTCTGCTGGCATGGAAGGAGCTGCTTATTAACACATGTGGGTGACACCCCATGGGGATTGGACTGTGTGTATGTGATGGCCAGTACCGGGAAAGTCCTTGTGTATGTGTCATTCTAACTGCTTAGACCACAGTCTGCTGTACATTGGTTCTGGTCTGAGATTGGCTGTGCAATGGTTCTGCTCTGAAGTCTGCCATGCATTGGTTCTGGTCTGCAGTCTGCCGTGCATTGGTTCTGGTCTTTTTGAATTACTTTTTTATTCAGGTTTTGCATAAGTACAAAGGATATAAATCAACATGAACATAGGCTTAAAATAAAGAACATTTACAAATTAATTAAAGAATAATATATTCAAGAAACAAAAACAAAAAAAAGAAAGGGGGGAAAAAATACATATCTCGTCGTCACGGGGAAAGGAAAACTTCAAGTAGGGAAGCAATGCAATTGGAACTCTCCAGAGATTGCCATGGGGACCACACCTGTTCAAATCTGGAAATGGTATTATGCAATCGAGCCGTTAAATATTCCAGATTATAAATATCATGAATCCTTCGCAGCAAATCTGCATAAGATAGAAGAATGGATTGTCGCCATTTTAAAGCTATAAGGCATTTAGCTGCTGTTAGGACACGATTAATACGTTTAGAGGTGGTTTTCAAAAAGCGTGGAATGGGAAGGCCCAGTAGTAGATATACAGGGTCTTCTGGTATAGTCTCATCAACTAACGTTTTAAGTAATAATATTGTACGCTTCCAGAAGGGTCGTATCTTGGGACAGTCCCAGAATATATGCAGTAAACTACCCCTTGAGGTCGTACATCTCCAACACACAGATGGCAGCGAAGGATTCATATAATGCAATAAGTCCGGGGTACGGTACCAGTGGTAGAGAATCTTGTACTGGCTTTCCTGATATAAAGTACAAATGGAAATTTTACTAGCATTAATCCAGATCTCCTCCCAATCCTCCATGTCCAATGTCCGACCCAGAGCCCTCTCCCACTTGAGCATATAATTGTGTTTAGGAAAAGGGACAATGGATATTGAGTTAAGAAGTTTATAAATATCCTATATCAAATGTTTACAAAATGGGCCATTTAAACAGTTTTCAAATGAAGTTGATGGCGAGAAGGTGAGAGAAGTGGAGACTGTGTATGCAAAGTGTTTGATCTGAAGAAATGTATAAAGAGATCCAGTTAGTAGATTAAACCGAGTATGCAGGGTATGAAAAGGCAATAAAGTTCCATCCAATTTATGAACAATGTGTGGCAGATACGTTGCGCTCGGTCTAATTGTGAATGGGTGTGAAGGTGATCTCTCAAAACCAAAGGGGGGAGATCACCTTCAGATATCAAAATAAATATTAAATATAAAGAAGATATCTCCACTAGTGATAGTGAATTAATGGTTGAAGATGCAAAACACAACCCGGTGGTACTCGAGTGTACTGTATGTGTGTGGTGAGTTTTAGCTGGCTAAACAAATCAGTTATATTGAAAACATCCGTAAAGGCATAATCATAAAGCAATAATATGTGAGAAAACAGTGAATAAAAGCACCTATATATAAAATCCAGTTAAACAACAAGTGATACGTTATAAAAAACGAAAAATAAAAGAATAAATAAAAATAAAAAGTAAAGTGCAGCCCAGTGCGCTCTAGTTCCTCTCAAAACGGGAACCACAGGGTTAATAGGCTCAAATCCAAATATCCTAAGCAGTCATTTCAGAGAAATTGCGGTTTGCAAAAAACAGTAATTACTTTCCTTATTTCCGTAATGTCTGAGTGGAAAGTTTATTCGTTCAGCAGAGGGTTCCTCAGGGATGTCCACAGGAGTCCGTATATCTGTCAAGGAATATCTGTCTTGGCCGCTTACAGCTGACATCCTTTTAAACGATTTTAAGCTTGATTATATCATTTATCTTGTAAGTGCAATCTCCTTATTTTTCAAGAAAAGAAATAAACCTTTTTAAATTACTACACTTAGAAGGTACCGCCTTCTTTTTTCGTTTTCCCCTGGGAGCTCTTTTCTACAGGTCTTTTTCCCAAGTCGGGTGGTGAGTCTTTAGGAAACCCGTCATAAGAGAAAAACAAACCGGAGTGTAGATCTGGAGAGAAAAGACTGTGCCGGATCATTATAACCACAGTCTTGGTCGAGAATCTCTGGACCATTGGGTGGTCGGATACGGACTCCTGTGGACATCCCTGAGGAACCCTCTGCTGAACGAATAAACTTTCCACTCAGACATTACGGAAATAAGGAAAGTAATTATTGTTTTTTGCAAACCGCAATTTCTCTCAAATGACTGCTTAGGATATTTTGATTTGAGCCTATTAACCCCGTAGTTCCCGTTTTGAGAGGAACTAGAGCGCACTGGGCTGCACTTTACTTTTTATTTTTATTTATTCTTTTATTTTTCGTTTTTTATAACGTATCACTTGTTGTTTAACTATTTACTGGATTTATATATAGGTGCTTTTTGTTTATTCACATATTATTACTTCATGACTATGTTTATACGGATGTTTTCAATATAACTGATTTGTTTAGCCAGCTAAAGCTCACCACACACATACAATACACTCGAGTACCACCGGGTTGTGTTTTGCATCTTCAACCATTAATTTACTATCACTAGTGGAGATATCTACTTTATATTTAATATTTATTTTGATATCTGAAGGTGATCTCCCCCCTTTGGTTTTGAGAGATCACCTTCACACCCATTCACAATTAGACTGAGCGCAACGTATCTGCCACACAATAGACTCACTTACACACATAGTTGCTGCTGGCCTATTTAGCCATTTAGATTTTGAGTCACTCATTCCTAGTGCAGTGATTTTTGATTATTACAATTTATGAACAATATCTCTAAAGCAAAAAGGGAGTGGTCCAGCCAGGGGCGAGCAGTATGATAATTAAGGGTGGCAGGCAGAAGGGGCGTGTATAAAAATGATCTCATAGAGGTAGTAGGTGAGGTAAGATTAAATTTAGACCCTGCGAGACGCCAGATGTCTTTAGTATGCTACATAGTTGATAAAAGCGAAGGTGCCTGTACAGGCTGGGAAATAGACCATAGAAGGGAGTTTAAGTGTAATGGAGAGATACAAAGATTTTCTATTTCTGCCCACCTGTTAGGCGGGTGTAAGGAGGACCAGGAAGCCAAATGGCGTAAATGAACCGCTAAATAATATTTAAATATATCCGGGAATGCCAAGCCACCCTGTGATCTGGGGGCTACTAACACTGACCTGGCAACTCTATGACCAGAGGTATTCCATGTAAATTGAATGAGCAAGCGTTGCAAGGCTTTAAGATAGTGTGTAGGGATTTTGACATGCAGTGTCTCAAAATAATAAAGAAATTTAGGCAGAATCGTCATTTTAATTGATACCATTCTGCCAATCCAGGACAAACTATATGGTCTCCAGCTTTGAAGATGATCTCTAATTTCCCGATACAAAGGGACAAAATTGGTCTTATATAGAGAAGTCACCTGAGGGGTGAGGTAGATACACAAATATTTTAGTTTATCAAATTTACAATTATACGCAAAAGAGGACTGGAGAAAAGACAACACTTTCTGGGGGATATAAATTGGCATTGCCTCAGATTTAGTTAAATTTAGTTTATACCCCGATATAAACGAATAACTAGACAATTCCCTATGTAAATTAGGTAGAGAGATAAGGGGCTTAGTCAAGGTCAATAAAATATCATCTGCAAAAAGGGAAAGTTTAAAAACACGTCCTTTAACTCGTACGCCTGAGATGTCTGGAGAATTCCTAATATGATTCGCCAGTGGTTCAATACAGAGAGCAAATAGTAAAGCAGATAAGGGACAGCACTGTCGAGTGCCGTTACGTATAGGGAAAAAATAGGATAGTGAAAAAGGAAGTTTAATAGCTGCAGAGGGGATAGAATAAAGATTAGTAATAACATCTAAAATGGGTCCCCGTATCCCAATTTGTTCTAAGGTGGAAAAATAGAAATGGCCAGCTAAGACGATCGAATGCCTTCTCGGCATCAAGACTCAAACTCAAGGATTCTGTTTCGGAGAGATTCAGAATATCTATAATATCTATCGTTCGTCTTGTGTTGTCTCCAGCTTGTCTACCTGAGACAAAGCCGACTTGGTCCTTGTGTATCAAGAAAGAAAGAAAAGGACCAAGTCGTAGTGCCAACAATTTAGAAAAAAAATTTAAGTCTGAATTTAAGAGGGCAATCGGTCGATAGTTGGAGCATTCCAGATGGTCTTTACCAGGTTTGGGAATAACTAATATAAGAAACAAGCATAGAAGTGGGAATAGGGAAGCTGCTAGGAAATCATTGTATAATGTTAACAAGTGTGGAATAAGAATATGACTAAAAGTTTTGTACTACAAGTAGGGTAGGCCATCTGGGCCTGGGGCCTTACCATTAGGCAAACATTTAATAACGAAGGCCAGTTCTTCAGATGTAATAGGGCGATTAAGAAGTTGTAGGTTTTCTTGTGAGATGTGGGGAGAGGGATATTCAGTGAGACAGTCCATAATACGGGTTTTTAAAGTGAGGTCATCAAGGTTAAATGCAGGGTCCTGTATGTTATAGAGACGAGTGTAGTAAGCATGGAAGGTAGCAGCCACTTTATCAGGGCTAAACTGTTCAATACCATTATTGTCCCTGATGGAATGAGTAGAGTTTTGAGCCTGGTCTGCTTTAAGCTTACGGGCTAGCATAGTATGGGGTTTGTTACCTCTTTCATAGAATTTCTGTTTTACAGAGAGGATCGATTTCTCCACCGCTGATATATCCAATTGTTGCAATTAGGATCGAAAAAAAAAGAATACGCCGAAGTAAATGAAAAGAGGGGGTAGATGCCAACCGCCGTTGGAGAGCCCCAAGTTGGGTTTCTAGAGATATACGTTGAAGCTGTGAGTCACGTTTAAGTTTACTAGAGAGGGCTATACAGCAACCTCTCATAACCGCTTTGTGAGCTTCCCACAGAGTGCTGGAAAGGTCCACAGTGCCTTTGTTCAAGGAAAAATAATCAAGCAAAGATACTTCTAGTTGGGATGTAGTTATTTCATTTTTGAGTAGCCAATCATTTAATCGCCAGTTATAGAATTTTACCGGGGGAGGGAACAAACGGACCGAAAGAACTATGGGGGCATGATCAGACCAGGTAATGTAAGTAATATTTGAGGCAACAGTGGCGGGTAGAGCTACAGCGTTAACTAGGAAGCGATCTATTCTAGTGTGAGTTTCATGAGCATTGGAGTAAAAAGTGAACTGCCTGTCCGTTGGGTTCGGAGTTCCCCAGACATCGAACAAAAGCGTATCGTTTAAGCAAGAGTTGAAATTGGTGTGCGAGTCTTACTGTACCCCCAGGGGTTGGACTTCCAACAATCCCCAATCTATCAAGAATTGGGGACAAAAGCACATTAAAATCACCACCAATAATCATATATTGATGGGATATAGAGGACAATTTCGAGAAGACAGATCTCAAAAATGATATTTGTCTAGTATTTGGGCTGCATAAGTTACATAGCGTAATCTGATCAAGCCCCCACATACCATTAAGAATAATGTACATGACCCCGGGGTGAGTGAGGACCTTTGATGGTTTATAAAGGACACCCTAGTTTAAAAAGAACCGCCACCCCAGCCCGCTTTCCTGAGGGGCACTTAGCTAAATAATAAGTAGAGAAACAGGATTTTAAGAAATTAAGTGAACCCTGGGAGGAGAAATTAGTTTCTTGAAGGAATACTACAACGGGGTCTAAGCGCTTAAGCTCTCTAAAGAGTAACCCCCTCTTACGGTTGGAGTTCAGTACCCTTACATTGAAGGAGACTATGTCATAGGTCACTGGGTGGAACCATTGAAACATGGAGGGAGAGCAAACCCATATATATGGGCCAATCAGTACAAGATATAAAGTGAACTTACCAACCGAATCGCACCCCAGATAATGAGAGGGTCCCTGAGGTAACACCCATGGTGGGTCCCATATATGGCATAGCAAACAAGGGGTCTCGTGACAGAGTTTCTTAGAAATATAGAAAGGGGACAAAGCAAAAAAATAAGTAAACATGTACAAAAATAGGTCCAAAAAAGGAAAAAGAAAATAGAAAAATAAAAAACAAAAAAACAAACAAAACAAAAAAGAAAAGGGAAAAAAAAACAACAACAACTGCTATTATCGGAATCCAAAGAGTCCGACAATACCCTAACGACCCTAACTACCTCCAATAGGGTATACCAGCAGTGATAAAGTTAAACTAATATAATAATTCAACTAAACAGGGGAGTGCTGACACAGGTACTAAGCCTGAGACAGCTCTCCCTACACTATCTGTCCAAAAATACAGTCTTATTTCACTTCTATAAAGAATAACCTGGACCCATATGGGAACACGACACAATGGGATCAAATAAAGCCAATATCACAGCCATATATTAAAAATTACAGATAACTAAACATTAATCTAATTAGACTAGGCTGAAATCTCTACTTCATAATCTACTAGTCTACAATAATAGATAGTGATATATATATATATATATATATTAAATATAG
>NW_017308042.1:120958-127581 GCF_000935625.1 Nanorana parkeri
ATTAAATATGGCTATATAAATGCATATAGAATCTAACAATCAATAAGTATTCAATAGGCCAGATGAAGTCAGTGTTAACCAGATTTTCATTCTCGGTGTGGGCCGTAGTCACGGGTAGCACCCGGGTCCAAATTGTTTCTTCTTGGAGACTACCTGCCACTGTGGAGGTTCCAAAGGAGCAGTGGGTAACGGGTCCCAACCTGGTATTTTGGGACAAGTAATATCCAAATCTCTACAAAAAGTGCTAACGTCCTCAGGGACTTTCAGTGTGGCCGATTTACCCTCTCGCCTGGTCATGAGGCTAAAGGGAAGTAGCACCCGGGTCCAAATTGTTTCTTCTTGGAGACTACCTGCCACTGTGGAGGTTCCAAAGGAGCAGTGGGTAACGGGTCCCAACCTGGTATTTTGGGACAAGTAATATCCAAATCTCTACAAAAAGTGCTAACGTCCTCAGGGACTTTCAGTGTGGCCGATTTACCCTCTCGCCTGGTCATGAGGCTAAAGGGAAAACCCCATCTATATGGGATATTATCTTCTCGCAGTAAGGTGAGAAAAGTCTGCGTTGATGCAGAGTTATCCAAGAAAGATCCGGAAACAATTGTATCTGTACCCCCTCAAACTCCAGGTTTCGCAACTTACGTGCTGACTGCATGATTTCTTCTTTAAGAGCATATGAATGGACCCTATAGACCACATCTCTAGGTTGAGTAGGAGCCCCTCTGGGACGAAATGCTCTATGCACACGATCAAGTTCCACATTATGAGTGGAAGGTTTGCCCAACAAGTTGTTAAATACAGTTTGTAGGGTCTCGTGTAGGTTTTCCAAGCCTGTAACCTCTGGCAGTCCCTTGATCCTAATATTGTTCCTACGACCCCTATTATCTAGGTCTTCAACATGACGTTGTAAGTCTCTTATAGTAGAATTCTGAGCAATCACCTGTGTATGAAGTGAGTGAAGATCTTGTCTTGTCGCTTGGGTATCAGATTCAACCGTCTCCACACGGTTAGCAAGGTGTTGGAAGTCTTCACGTAGAACCATTATTTCGGACCGACATGTGTCTCTAACTTCTTGAATCAAAGTACGAAAGTCCTTTTTATTTGGGATGAACTTAATGAAATCCCTCCAAGATGTTGGTTCATCCATATCAGAGTCAGATGGCAGCAGGGAGGACATTAGCACTTGGGGCTGTGTACAGTGAGGTAGCAGTCCTACATTAGTTAAAGACTGCCTAGTCTCACTTAAGCGCGGTAGAATTGCCTCTCTGTCAGGGCAAGGTTCATACCACTGTTTAGTAGATGAAGCCCAGACTTGGTGAGCCATAGGTTCTTGAAGTATCCCAGCAGATAAAGCAGGGGAGGCAGGTATGGATTTTGCAAAGTTTTCCTCTCTTTCCTTAATTTCTCGCCCAGTTTCAGTACTACTTTGAGCCTTAGAGCCCTGATTTCTCTGTACATGGGGAGTCCGCTTTATCATAGATACCCCAATGAGAGGAGGCTGAATGGTATCTAAAACAGGGAGTGAAGGGGAATCCATATCTGCAGCATATAATGTTGGAAGCGATTGCCTGTCAGATGAGGAAGCCGGTGAGCTTGCGGTCTGGTCTTCACTGAAGGAAGACTGCCATAGGAGAAGTGAACTAGGGGAAATGCCAGGGGAACAAGCAGACTGATCGCGTCCTCTGTTAACTGTATTACAAGCAGCCGGACCAGAGGGATCATCTATCGGAGGAGCCGACAGGATAGCTGTACAAGGAGGACTGGCACTCAAACGCCGCTCGAGAGGGAGACCGGTACCTGCAGAGGGAGCTAAAGCATCTGACGCCGTCTTTGGGAGCTCCGGTGCTGAGTCTGCGGATTTAAAATAGGTCTCAATGCCCGCGGTAGGGGCTGACGGCGTGCGAGAAGCTCCTGCAGTCTTTCCTGACTTCGGCCCCTTGTTGCGGACCATTTTGCCGTGCTCCCAGGTCCCGATAGCGGCGGCAGGTATGGAGAGCTGTGAGCAGGTACAAACAGGTGCAGCAGTCTAGGTCCCGATAACGACAGCGGGTAGGGAGGGCTGCAGACAGGTGCGTCCGTCTAGCTTGACATCAGGTGTGTCTGTGGTGTGTCATGTTTTGGTTCTGGTCTGAGGTCTGCCATGCATTGGTGCTGGTCTGAGGTTTGGCATGCATTGGTGCTGGTCATGGCCAGACTGACCATTTGGACAGATGGACCATTTGGGGACCTTACTGCACACACCAGGGCGGGGTGTAGGTTTTTGCATACCTCACATGTGATATGCGCCCAAACCCACGCTCCAGTCTTAGGTTATTCAGTTCCCCTGTCAATTATCCTACTAATTCTCCTGCAATTTACCCAGGATAATTGGCACAATTGAAGAATCTAGCTCAAAATGGCCAAACCAGGATTTTTTGCCATACATCGCCTATATTGATCTAAATTTTGAAATCCTCCTACCAATTCACCTGCTATTCCCCTTTTAGTGAATAGACCTTCTATTTTGAAAAAAGTGTGAAGAAATTAATTCTGTAACACAAGAATGTACTGTATATGTAGGTGGGGCTTGTATATGGGCAGAGCACAGGAGTGCCCCATGTGTTGTCAGTCCACCCCTGGCCCAAAAGAGTGAATCTTGTAAATGAAGTGTTTACAAGGTACCGTATCAAATGCTTTTGCAATCTTAAGGTACACTATGTCCACTGGCTTTCCTCCATCTAGATTGTCACCCACCTCCTCATAGAACGCTAATAGGCTGGTTTGACATGAATGGTCTTTTCTGAAGCCATGCTGATTGTCACTTAGGATAATATGCCCATAGGCAAATTCTTGAATATGGTATTTTATCATTCCCCCAAATAACTTGGATACTATGGATGTTAAGCTTAGTGGTCTATAATTCCCAGGTACACATTTCAAACCTTTTTTTAAATATTGGTACTACAGTTGCTTTGCACCATTCAGCTGGTACCTCACCACTCAGTGTGGTATCCAGTCCATTTCCACCTTTGTAAGTGATTTGCATTTATTGTGATAATGAAGAGGTGCAGTGATGATGTATACATGTACACATTTTCATGACTCGCATTGCAGGCTTTCTTCATTGAAAAAAAAAAAAGGATTTATTAGGCCCGGAGCCTAAAAATTCTAAATTTTCTCCACATAAAAAAAAACCAGGGTGTCAGACTGTAATCAGCTCATGATCAGTAAACACCAGCTCTGCCTTTATAGACAATACACTGTCTAGGGGGAAGAAATACACACACTTCTTGCACAGAACAGAGGCAGAAATGTTTATGAGGAAATGAAGAGGAACACTAACCAAAAATGTAACCTTCTGTGTTTATACACTGAGTGGCCAGATTATTATGACCACCCCATCAGTACTTCGTTGAGCCACGAGATGACTTCGTAGGGCCTCCTCGTGACTCCACAAGATGTTGAAAGGTGATGCGAGGAATCTAACACTGCACTGTTGCCCTTCTGTTGTCTACCAGTCTTGCCACTCTCCGTTCTGCCCTAACGTTGACTAGTCGCTGACGGCCACAATTCGCACGTTCAGACCCAGATTTTCAGCTGACAGTACAGTCTTTAAACACTTTAACAGCTGCTCTTGAACATTTAACAAATTCTGCTGTTTTGCTGATACTCGCTCCATGGCTTGAGCGCCAATAATCATCCCACATTCAAAGGCTGTTAAATCACGTTGTTTACGCATATCTTCAGAAAAAAAATCACTTATACTGTTGTGGTAAACAACCTGCTTACCTATTTATAATGGTCTGGTCCTCAAGGAACTTCAGCACGAAATTATAGCTAATTAGCCTACAAACGTCAGGTGGTCATAATAATCTGGCCACTCAGCGTATAGATCAGCTGCATATGCCTGCGTTATGTACACTCAGGTGTACGTTTAATAAACTGTGATAAAACTGGCTTTATCACGAGTTAACTTTACTCAGCAGATCTCTGTTTTTCTCGGCTGCACAGAGGCTGTTTAATAACCTGCGAAAAGAAAACTTATCACACGAAACAGCTGTGAAAGGCTGAGATAAGTTATCACAGTGATCAGTTGAGAAAGTAATGTGGGGAATGTATTCTGAGTTGAACAATGACATCCTTTGTGATAATCTACACTCCTCCCGACAGGATCGTAGTTTAATCTGCCAAACCACCACTATATTAATAGCAAAGTGCAACAGTTATTTCACCATTAAAATTATGAAAATTGCTAAAAAGCAGGATTTACATGTTCTGATTTGTTCAGCATGTACCAGTACAAAAACATGAATCAAACTACCAGAAGCAGCCACAATGCGAGGCAGTGATGGGGTTAAACATTCTAAAGGGGCACTCTGATGGAGCCTAGCAATGTAAGTGGGCACTCTGACACATGCTGGAAATTAGAATGTTTGGCGTCCATGAAAAAAGCCTGCTGTCCCGAGATAGGTGCATCAGCACTGTGTGTGTGCAAACACACTAGCAGCAGGTATTAATGCATCATAAACGGCGGACCATGGTGGCGAAATGGTGTTACAGACTGTTATGTGTGGAGTGCAATGTTCACTGTATCTGCCTCTAAAACATACTCCACAGACATCCTTCAAGCTTAATTTGGTGGGCCTGTTTCTGGGGGAGACTGAGACTTCAACAACAAGCCCTAAGGTCACATGACCTTACTGAACTTTCCCTCACACTACACAGATACAGTGAGGGGACTTGAAAATGCCACTAATACATTGCTGGCATGTTTTTTTTTTTATACCTTTACAAAGGTGGAAATGGGCTTTAAAAATTAGGAACAATGGCCTCGCTATTATCGTGCTTAGCTCTTTAAGTACATATGGGTGCAAGTTATCTGGTCCTGGGGATTTATTCACAGCAAGTTCTTCTAGTCCTCTGCAAACCTAGCTTCCGCCAACCACAACAGTATTTTCCTCACAGTGCTACACAGATTCCTGTTGAGTTAATTAACTAAAATATATATATATTACACAGGGCTCAAAATTTCAGGTCCTGAGCTACTAGCCAGGCCTCAAAAGTTACTCGCCACTTGGTGCCCTGCCTAAACTCATCCCATCCTATTTGCCTCTCCCACCTTTTAATTCCATTAAAAAAAGAGATAAAAATAAACCCAACAGATAAGTAAGCCCTCTTCACACTCAATAGGTGGGAATAATGACCCAAGACCCCAACAAAGAAAGGAGCTGCTGGAAAGCAGAGTGAAGATCTGTCTGTTTTTACGTGGAGTCTGGTTGTGTGTGTTATTTCCTGTGTGTTGTGCTTGTTTGTTATGCTGAGTGAACCTCTCTTCTTCAGGTCAGAAGCAATACTAAGCAACATAACAGTTTGTCAGTTAAGATGTTGTCAATTTCAATGACAACATCTATTTACAAATGACCGGGACTGCTATGGGGACAAAAATGACACCACAATATGCCACTCACCCTCATAAATTTCTGACCTAGAAAACAGATTCCTAGCCACTCACCCTCATAAACCATTCAAATATTATCGTTATATTGACAATATTTTTGTAATATGGACAGAAGGAGAAGAAAGCCTTTTAAACTTCCATGAATCATTAAATTCATTCCATCCATCCATGAAATTTAAAATGAATTTCTCAGTACACAGTGTGTTTTTTTCTTGATTGTGCCATAACGGTCAGCAATGGCATGGGCCGTGTGCTCACTGCCCGGCACCGTGGCGGTTGATTGACATTTGCCATTGAACACCAGAATTGCAAGGTTCACCCTGAGCACCAGAATTGGAAGGTTCACCCTGAGCACATGTGACAGACGTGAAAGGGTCTAGAGAAGCCATGGAGAACGTTATGCTGCCTGTAACATCGATCAGCATGACAGCGGTTTGGTGGTGGGTCAGTGATGGTCTGGGGAGACATATCCATGAAGGGACGCACAGACCTCTACAGGCTAGACAATGGCACCCTGACTGCCATTAGGTATCGGGATGAAAGCCTTGGACCCATTGTCAGACCCTTCGCTGGTGCAGTGGGTCCTGGGTTCCTCCTGATGCACGACAATGCCCGGCCTCATGTGGTGAAAGTATGCAGCCAGTTCCTTGAGGATGAAAGAATTGATACCATTGAATGGTCCCCATGCTCCCCTGACCTGAACACCTCTGGGACATTATGTCTCGGTCCATCCAGTGCCGCCAGGTTGCACCTCAGTCTGTTCAAGAGGTCGGTGATGCCCTGGTCCAGATCTGGGAGGAGATACCCCAGGACACCGTCCGTCGTCTCATTAGGAGCATGCCCTGACGTTGTCAGGATCCATACAAGCCTGTGAGAGCCATACAAACTAATGAGGTTCATATTGAGTTGCTGCAATGACATTTCAGCACAATGGACTAGCCTGCTGCATCATTTGTTCATTTTGCTTCTTGGGGTGTCTTTGAATTCAGCCCTCTGTAGGCTGATAATATTTCATTTCCATTAAACAATGTGGCATCCTTTTGTTCCTAACACATTACCCAGTCCAATATACAGTAGATATCCAGCATGATATATTTCCCCATTGAGATCTAATGTATTTTCAAAGTGTCACTTTAATTTTTTTGAGCAGTGTGTGTGCGTATATATATATATATATATATATATATAT
>NW_017308042.1:128361-132557 GCF_000935625.1 Nanorana parkeri
TATATATATATATAGTCTTCAGAACTGCTTTAACTCTTCGTGGAATTGATTCAACAGGGTGATGAAAACATTTCTTTCTTAGAGAGTTTGGTCTATACTGACATGACATCATCACAGAGTTGCTGCAGATTTGTCGGCTACACATCCATGATGCAAAGCTCCACCAGCCTACTAAACCATTGATACAAGGCAGGATGTATCCATGCTTTCATGTTGCTTAAATCAAATTCTTATCCAACCATCCGAATGTCGCAACAGAAACAGAGACTCATCAGACCAGGCAACATTTTTCCAATCTTCTATTTTATATTTTTGGTGAGCCCTTGCAAACTGTAGCCTCTGTTTCCTGTTCTTAGCTGACAGAAGTGGCACTTAGTCTGGTCTTCTGTGGCTGTAGCCCATCTGATTCAAGGATCAATGTGTTGTGTGTTCAGAGATGCTCTTCTGCATACTTCGGATATAACAAACGGTTATTTGAGTTACTGTTGCCTTTCTATCAGCTTGAACCAGTCTGGTCATTCTCCTCTGACCTCTGGCATCAACAAGGTATTCTGTTGATGCCAGAGGTGCTGCTGCTCACTGGATATTTTCTCTTTTAAAGACCATTCTCTGTAAACCCTAGAGATGGTTATGAAAAGCCCAGATGATCAGCAGTTGCGGAAATACTCAAACCAGCCCGTCTGGAAGCAACAGGCATGCCATGTTCAAGGTCACTTAAATCACCTTTCTTCCCCTTTCTGATGCTTGGTTTGTACTTCAGCATACATGACTAAATGTATTTGGGTTACTGCAATGTGATTGGCTGATTAGATATTTGTATAATCGAGCAGTTGAAGAGGTGTACCTAATAAAGCGGCCAGTGAATGTATATATACTGTACAGTGTCTGCAACCCCCTCTGTCAATCCCTGCAGTGGCTTCCTATAGCCCAAAGGATAAAATTCAAAATATTGGAGGCGTGGCCTGAAGCGGAACCAAAATGGACGTCTAACCCTTCTCCTCCGACACCTGGGCTCCTTAATATTTGCTTGTAAGAGGGCTTGATTCATCCGCAAACATGGGGAAAACCGGGAAGAGCACCCCAGCCACCAAGGCTCCGAAGGGAGCAAATTCCCAATCAGGACGTAGCCTACCAGAGATGTCCCGAGCGCAACAGCTGGAAGGCCATGTGGAGAAAGCGGCGCCATCTTCGCCTGAGGCATACTCACCCAACAGCAGCCCAAGCAGGCATTCCCTGGACGATCTCCATCATCCACATCCGGACCTGCTTACCATAATGGGACAGATGCCACGCATGTCTGACCTTAACTCCTTCACCGTGGACATTAAATCCACCTTGTCGGCAGAGATATCGCAGCTGAAGTCGGATCTAAGGTCATTGTCAGGCCGCCTTCAAACAGTTGAAGAGGAGACCTCCCGCCACGCTATAGCCTTGAGCCGCCATAGACAGACCTCCTCGGAACAAAACGCTTGCATGCTGGAAATGCATAGGCATCTTGAAGATTTAGATAACCAAGGTCGCAGACATAATTTACGCGTGAGAGGTATCCCAGAATCCGTTGACCCGGATCAACTGGAAGCCACTCTGTTACACGTGTTCAGTGACCTGCCTGCTGGATAGGCCGCCTGAGTCGCCGGTGAACATGGAGCGATTTCACCGTGCATTGCGACCAAGAGGTCGGGATACCGATCCCCCCTCGGGATATCGTATGCTGGCTAGTGGACTTTCGCCTAAAAAAGGACATCCTCCGCAGAGCCAGGGAGCGTCCACGCATTCTGCTTCAAGACACCGAAATCAAACTATTCCAAGATCTCTCCAATATTACGCTGCAACACAGACGTGCTATTAGACCTCTACTGCAAGTCCTCCGCTCCCGAGGTATCAATTACCACTGGCGATTTCCGTTTGGCCTAGCGGCTATATCCTCGGGCCGCAATTTCCTCCTCACGGTTCCCACGGAGCTGCAACGGTTCTGTGACCAGCTCGGCATCCCCTTCATGGATCTCCCGGAGTGGTATGCAGAGTTTCGTCCCCGAGACAAGCAACACTCAACACCGCCACTGAATTCACCGACCCGGCGGCTGCCTCAAAACATGGCAGGGAATGGAGATACATCACCCCGCCGGTAATCCGTCGTGACATCCAGGAGCACCAAGCGCATTACAGTTTGCACTAGAGAAGTGCGCCCAAATACCAAGATGACTGCCCACTGATCACTGCCCGGCTACTCACAGGACTTGGACCCGCAGGTCTTTTGATCGCCATGACCCACAGGTACTATAAACACTTTACTCCTCATCCCCTAAACTGACCCATCAGTACACTTTCCAGCCCACGGAGGTGTACACCAGTCACAACCGAGACCTCTGCCACGCTTGTAACATCCTATTCAAGCTTCATATCCCACACCATCCCTGCTGTACCTGGATGCCCTAAACGGGCACTATTGGCCCCCCTACACGGAGTTGAACTTATGCTCTAGCTCTGCAGCAGAGCCTACCTAGACCCCCGCAAGAGTAAGCCTCATGACCGGCTATGAAGGCAGAAGACTTTTGCATGGGAGCCCGCACTTGTGTTCGATGCCTTAGTGAGATACACATTTTAGAGCACTGTGATATTACTTGCCTCATTGGGCCCTCTCCCTTGCTCCCCTCCTGCCCGTCCTGCCCTGACTTCCTCACCCCCTGCCTTTCCTCCTGCACCGGGGGGGGGGAGGGGGGATCGATGTCCCTAACCCTGAACCCTGTTTCCCCACACCCCTCTCCTGAAGCACCACTATTTAGCAATGTCTGTATTGGTCGTCACAAGGTATGCACTATTATCATATTGAATGTAATGTATTGTTTTGCGGCTCCTAGACCAACACTGTAATTTCCTGCTTCCCTTGTCCTATTTAACTTTCGAGCGGACCCCTAACCGATATTGGAGCATGTGATGGATGGGGCGGGGAGGATGCAGCTATCGGGAGTCATATTCTAGATGTTCATAGCAGTTATAAGAATTTGCTTCGCCCGGGGGGATGGGGGGTTGCGGGACATCTTCAGTCATGGCGGGCTATGAAGCTTCCTGAACATCCATCCACCCCAATCCCTGTAGGTATAACACCCGCTCCATGGGGTGGCGGGATGTAATACTACACTAGCTTCTTGGCTCATTCTTGCACCCTGAGGGTGCATGCAACATAGTGTCCGAGTGGTTTTTGAGCTGAGTAACAAGGAAAATATATATATACACCTGGCACCTATTCACACTAGTTAGCATGAAGGAAAGCGTCACACCGAATCTCATTTTACCTGACTCTACTCTATAGGTGGATGCATGCCTCGAGGGTACTTTGGGTCTGCTTACATGTTTTATTGAATTTATTTTATTGAATTTACTTCTATTTCATGACCACAATGTCTTTTTCTGTGTCAGAAAATGAAAATTTTAGCGATTGGCTGTAGCTCTTGGTGTTCCAGTTCAGCATCTATTGCTGGTTTCATTACTGTTGTTGATCTTGTATTATGTGTTCAATGCTCCCATGGATTAGTTTCCCCTTATTTTTGTTTTTCCTTTGCTCTGTGCCTATATCCCTACCCACTACCCAAGCGTTGCTACAAAGTTGGTAATCAGGGGAATTACCACCCCAAACTATAGCTTTAGTCCAGCTGCCTCCTTCTGTAGTTGCAGGAGCTGGATGAGCTTCCTTCTTTTTAAACTACATTCTCCTGGCTTTACTCCTAGATTATGCCATAACCTGCTAATATACTGCTAGACCATCTCCCAAAGTTGATGATCTGCAACTCCCCGTAATCGATGCTCCATTTAATTTAACGCATTATAACATAATATATCCAACACCCCCCTATGCTAATGGCCCCTTGCTAAACCCCGCAAGGCCCAGGTGTCCTAAGGTCCCTTATAGGTTCTCCGTTTTAGTCTTCTCCTCACTAGACCGATCACACTCAGTGAACCGAGTCTATCGGCCCGACGTCTTAATTTCATCCGAGATAAGGGGAGTAGGTCTTTTTCCTTTTTCTCTCCTTATCTCACGGGCCTTCTTCAGTCTCCCACCCTTCCCTCTACTCAGTGCCCTACCTCCTTTTCCAGACTTTTACCTCTCTTCTTGACTGCTGTCCCCACCTTGCTTTCCGCCTCTTCCGCACCACATTTTCCTATTTCCGCACCCCCCTCCTTCTTTTTCGCGCTCTCAC